>NC_081140.1:8419697-8719697 GCF_958295425.1 Solea solea | reverse complement strand
CTCCGGAGGGTGACTGCTCATTTCCACAGATGAATAGATGAAAATATCAGAGCGAGAGAGAGATTAATGGGGTCAGTGGTTAAAGGTCCAAAAAGTAGAATGTGTGGCAGAACAATTATAATATTCATAGCGATTTTTTTTTTCATTAGTGTGCAATGACCTGAAAGTAAGAGTTGTGGTTATGTTAACTTGCCACTAACTCTTACACATTGAACCTCAAAAGTTATGGTTACGGTCAAAATAAATTTCCAAAAAACAAAGTTAGATCTCTGCAACGTCCCGAAATATGACATGTGACAACAATTTGTGTGTTTGTTTTGGTGAGGCCTGCGGACTAATCACATATCAGCACAAACCTGCATATGTGTGCAATATCGCCATAATCTATATCTGTCCGTGTGAATCTTTGGCCTCTGAATGTGTGTGTGTGTGTGCGTGTGTGTGTGTGTGCATGTCGTCTCCCACATGGTCCAGGTGGCGCGAGGAGGCTTCCCTTCTGGCTTCCACTCGCAGCACACACATACTGACGCACTCGCTCCGGCGGATGCCCACACATGTTTCTACGGATGATTAGATTATGTAAGAAAACATTGCAGAGGCCTAGTAGTTGGTAAACCCAGATTACGCAGGATTATCATCCCTCTTGCTCCGCCTCCGTTCTTGTGTGTGTGTGTGTGTTGTGTGTATATGGGCAGAGAGGAGGGCAGAGTAGGTGCTGTCGGTTTTGGTGCAGGGAGGTGGGGTGTGGGTTTGCATGATGCTGCAAACACCAGAGCCAGATGGGACAGAACCCCTAAGCAGCTTAGAGTCACAGTAATCACGCAGGCTAAGTTGCCATCAATGGTGTATGTGCATGTTTCCTTGTGTGTTGTGTAAATGTGCGTTTGTGTGCACGTATTGTGCTGCATCCTTTAGCCCGGCAGTGTGCAAACGCGTACACATGAGAATGTGAGAAAGCCCGTGAATAAGAAATGAAGCAAACTTTCTCATGCAATCAAGATTTTAGAGAAGACAAGGAGAGAGGGAGAAGCTGTGGGTCAGGGAGGTACCATTATTTCCTGAATGTGCCAATAAGATATTAGTGAAGTGGGAAATGACACTGTGTATGTCATGTTAGACGAAAATCTGCCTCGGGGGGGCTCTGTAATCAATACCCGGGTGTCAATAGCAATCAGCTTTGCATTTCTGTTTGAAAGTGATTCCTGCAGGTCGACAAGGCAAAAAATAACGCCTGCTCGTTTTTCTGCATCTCGAAATGAGCTTGCATGATAATTCAGTATCAACCTTTAAAAAATGCATAAACACATAAAGAGCGCTCATGTCTTTTCAAAGCATTTCTGTTGTGTTCCTCCCTGCACAGTGAGATGAGCGATGCTTTAAAACTGCAGAAAAAGCAAACTGTAAAACCCCGGGGACCTGCTTGCACGAATGTATTTACCTACATGAATATTCAATAATTGGGCCGCGGCACTTCACAAAGGGAAGTAATCACTGATTTATTTATTAGTGTTTTTGACATGCTGTGCAATTATACCAGTGCAGGCAAGATGTTGGGCTGCTCTCTGCCCTGCCCTACAGCTTTGTATGTGTGGCATAGCAGAGGTTGATTTTATAGATACGTTATTGATTTAAATGGATCAATAGTGATGATTGTTCTGCTGCAAACACACTAATAGCGATCAGAGCGACCAATAGTAGTGATCGGTAAATGATACGCATGCTTTCAATTTGCATGGTTTCATTTTCACTGACCTTTCCAAAGAATTTTGTCATCATTAGTTTGCAAGCTCAGTCAGATTCTGCCATCTCTCTCTCTCTCCCTCTCTCCCTCCTCCTTTGCTTTTCTTTCACTGTATCCCACAACGACTCTCTCTCTCCCTCTTCCCCTCCACTCTCTCCAGAGAAAAGAGTGATGACAGCTAGGCCCACTCTCAGCTCATTGAACATTCAGCTTTGCTTTTGATGGCATTAATTTGAATGTAAATGATGCTGTGATGGAAAAAGCTTTCATTGGGCCTGGCACAAAATTTCACACAGTGACACCGCTACCCGCACTACCCCCCGATGTCTGAGCCAGTCTGCAGAGATGGAGAGATGAACAACAAAACAGCTCCAGCAGTATGGAGACGTTACTTTCTCTGAGGCTATTAACAGCCACGGAACATAATGAAATAACATCCTCCCTGGATTTAGTCAGTGGTTTAATCAATACCCGTGTTAATTTGTGATTTTAACTCCACTCCAGTGGGGTCATTTGTGTCATGACTTATCGCTCTTCAGGGATCCAACAATTTCATGGCACTGAAATTTACGGTGTGCGTCGTTGAGCTGAGTAAATTAAAACATGACATGACGAGGAAAGAAGTGATGGAATTTGATTAAAAAGCAGAACTATGTTCAAGAGGGCAACATGAAAATGGTAATAACAAATATTGGTTAATTGTAAAATGAATATTGAAGGATTGAAAGGATTCATGAGCTTTATTGTCACACGCAAAAGTAATATGTTAAGAAAGACAAAGAAAAAGGAAGAAAATGTATATATTGTATATACATATACATATATATCTTCACACATACATATATTTCCATATTATTTTATCAAAGTGGAAGTATATGGGAGCAATATTTTTAGGATATGATATGATTTGAATGTAACAATGGATCTTTGCACGGGTTGAGTCCAGGTTGCATGCGGTGCATTGTGTTTGTCAGGCTTTTAAAAATGTACTATAAGTGGCAAACCATGTAGGAAAAAAGACATCCACACAGTGTTTCAGATCTCACCTGCACAACATCCTCTCCTCTCCTCCCCTTTACCTGCCATGTAATGTCAGTATATTCTCTCTTCCTCATTCAGCTCTTTCTTGTGCTGTGCATTTAGATTGTGCCCATTCACACCAAGTGTCTTCATTTATTTGTCTTTCTTTCTATGCCTCATACTCACATGCTCGCTCCCTCCCTAACATTTACTTCACATTATCTTAAAAAAGGCATTTGCATAGCGATTACATTGCTTTTACATGAGCAGTACAACGTAAGACACCAAGTGGTGTGTTCTTGTTGGACTTGAGGCCATGCAGAGAAAGAGCTATGCATCTATACTCTTCTGAGTCTATGTTTAACCCATTTAAGATGATATAGATCCACAATTTATATTTGCCTGACCCCTCCCCCACGAATCACTGCATTTTATTAGGCAGCTCCAACTTCCTTCACGTTCAGAAGTCTAACATGACGTTCACCATTCTGCGTCTTTTACAACATCATTGATTTCCAGTCTCCCTCAATGAAAGCCTTTGGCCCGCTCACCCTTAGCATCGTACATCACCCTACATTAAGGCTTCACCTTTTATATCTCCCCTCTTATATCATCGTATCCCTTACAGACACCTCTGCCTTTATGGCTCACTCTGCCCCTCTGATTTTAAACTGATGCCTCTCTGAACTGCCACTTACATTATATATTCCCCTGTGACAAAGATGGTTATATTTTCTGGAGACATTTCTAAGCATGGGAGGAGATTTTAAAGATTTAACGTCCACCTTACCTGTATCCTCTTCATCTATACTGCCTGGGCATAGATGTGAGTCAGGGAAGATGTCACTTTGATGCTTCATAAACTCTGCTCTTCTCCTTTCAGTATATTATAACAACCTTATAATATGTCGTTGCGTTCACTGTTCTCCTCGGCGCTCTTTGAGATAGGAATAGACTGTGGAATAGAAGTGTGTGACTGCCTCCACAGTAATTATGTGATGAATGCCCTCATTCTGTGTGTAGCCCCGAGCAGTGAATAGCGCAACTGATTATTGAGGGGTGTGTTCTTGTCGGAAGACATGAGAATGGATGGATTGAAACAAAGAATCCCAAAGATAGAGGGACGGTGTGTGCGAGTAATGCTCCTGTAGACTCCGCACGACTTTTGCAGGGTTCACACTGGCTCTGTGAGGCAGTGTGTGACGGCAGCAACGCTGATCTGCTGCGTCTTGCTGAGCAATGTTTGCACAGGAAGCGAGTTTGCCATTGAAAATCAGAAATAAATAAACTGAAATACTTAAAATACTCTCAACTTACTAACTAACAGGATCCCTTGCCCTTGGCAATAAAACTTTAAAAAATATTACTAGTATACCTTGTAGGGATGCTCAATATTGGACAATATCCAATATGCTGATATCAGGAGTGCTTGGACCGATAACTGTAACAATACTGATATTGTTGTATTACTAATTGTTGCCTTAAAGTTAAGTTAACATAATTAAATAATATGATTTAAGTGAGCTGCTTTAAACTGTTAAAAGGGATGTTAAAATCCTATATGGGTGAATGTGATGCTATTAACGGTAATTTGACATTAATTTGAAAACATGAAACTGTGGGTGCTTTTATTTTGTAGTGCAGTAAGCAACATGCTGGTTTCTGGCTGTGTTACTTTTGTTATAGCTTTACTCTCTGCTTACCTTTCAGAACCAGTCCCTCCAAAGCCTACAACATGATGACAGTGTCCGGTTAAAACCCCCCCCCGTCCCCCCCCAGCCTACGTGTTTTTGTTCAGGGTTCACGCAGCGCACTGGTCGGATCACTCGACCAGCTCAGGGCGAGCCTTTTTAAAAAAAGCTAAGAATATTAAAGGGACCAGGTGCTGACAATCAGGGAATGACACCAGGTGCAAACACTCAAGGTAATCAGACAAGACGAGGACAAGGTAGACAGAGTGCAGACCCACAGGAAACCCTAAACCCTCACCAAAATAAAACAGGAAATGACAAAAACGTGACTCCCAAAACAAACATGACTAACAAATCTGCCGACGTGTAACACTGCAGCATGAAGCATGAAATGTTACTTTAACAAAGAGACATGCATTGTTGTTATTCGAAGCTTCCACCACATATACACAGTATATACGTACGTTTTTCCCTGCACCCAACTGCACAGGTCAATTAATATTTGCTGTTGTGAAATTAACATAATTAATTGCCTGCTCGTGTCGCAGCAGATATAAATTTACATCAGTGAGCGCCAAGGAGGTAGCAGCCTATTTCACTTTACTCTCACTTTGTGTACAGCGGGGTAATGTCGCCACAGAAATAAAAACGAAAGAACTGCTGTACTTAGAAAGACAGAGAGAGTCACGTGGAGCTGACTTAATAAAAAAAAACACAGACTTTTTTAAGCCTCACTTAAAGCCCAGTATAATATTTATAGAATTTACTTACAGGAAAGTTTTTCAACCCGTAAGCAAACGATTGCACTAAAGAGCCTAAATTAAAATGCCCTACAGTGACTTCTAATCACCCTGCCATTAAGAGGTGGCCTGTGTCAAACTTTTACACCTGATTTTGATCTTTGCCTAAACACCAAGAAATGTTCCTTTGTAAACTTCTACAAAATGATCAGATAAATGTCAAGAACTCAAAAGATACACCAGTAGGTACAGGGTAAACAGCCAGCATTTCATTGTGCTTTTATTTACTCACACACAGTGACACAGATGGCAACACTTGTGTCAGGTTTTCCAAATATTGTTCCAGTCATCCTGAAAGGTTTACAGTAATATGGGTCTGTTTGGGGGTTAGACACAAGAGCTGTCATACATTATCCTTCAATGATCCATCTCTTCAGCTGTCCGTTTGCCTACTCCGCCTCTCGCACTGTAACCCCCTTGTGAAGGAAAATCCATATGAGCTGGACAGCGAGACTGTGGTATTATAAATGGAGCTTAACATCCATCAAAAGGGGGTTTAAAATGTTGACTGCTTGATGTGCTCGCCTTAATGTTTCACTGAAATCACAGAGAAAATGGTGTTGTCACAGAAATGTCAAATGACAGCTGGCTCAGTATCTCTAAATGTGTGGTTAAAAAAGACAGAGGGTTGTGCACTAAACGTTTCTCTGGAGGCCAGGTTGCCAGAATATTGTATGCAACACATGTTGCTCCATATCAAGTCACATCAAATAACATCACACAACATTAAATTCCTACCTGCTGTGATTAATTCACGGAGACATCGTTTTGGGTGGTTCACACTGTGCAGTGTCTCTGTGTCGTCTTGCTTTTCATTTCATTTTCATTTTCAGTGTCCGGATTTTTTCTTCACAGTCTCAATGTTTATATCTATTGTATGTCACAAACTCAATATGCTTCAAAGTAAAGGTACTTGAGATGCACGATATTATCGTCAAACACACCGAGATCTGACGATATGACTATAACAGTAGGCGAATTAGGATTAGCATTAGGGCTAAAAACATCAAAAAGTGCTCACAAAAAGTTTCAGAAGTGGATTCTACTGCTAAAAAAATAAACCTGGATGTTCAGTATAGGACTTAACAGTCATTTTTGAGTCCCTATCACAGTTTCAACCTCGTAAGAACATCATCACCCGATATTGAAAATGTGCGTTCGCTAATGGTAAATGACAGATAAACAACAACTTGATAATGCTTCATCTGTCTCTCTCTCACTTCTCACTGTGTGTGTGTGTGTGTGTGTGTGTGTTACTGGGGAGGAGCGGGAGAGAAAAACTAGGTCAAATCAGTACTGCAGTGTTGTGATAATTATTCAGAGGTCCACAGGGGGCCATAGAGGTTTCGCACTGGAACTTTAAAAAAAACTGCATTGGTAATAATCTCAATGTATGACACTATATCTCAGGCTGGAGTAAAACTACTCCATAATGAGTAAGTGCATTTTTAGGCCACTTTATTAGGTACACACGACACATGGTGTGGCCACCTGGTGTGTTCTACTGCTGCTGTAGACCTTCTGCTCCAGGGTCTGACACTTTGTGGTTCGAAGATGGTCTTCTTCATACCTTGGTTGTAACAAGCGCTTATTTGAGTCACTGTTGCCTCTCTATTATTTTAACTAATCTGGCCACTATTCTGTGAGAATGGATACCCCACAAGTTTGTCAGCAGTGCCCCCCGTGACCCTCATGTGAAGGATAAAGCGGTAGAAGATGGATGGATGGATGGTCATTATTCTTTAACCGCTTCATTAACAGGGAATTTTGGCCCAGAGAACTGCTGCTCACTGGATTTTATTTCTGACCATTCTCTGTATACCCTAGAGATGATTGTGGGTGGAAATCCCAGTAGATCAGCAGTTTCTGAAAAACTTCTACCAGCCCGTCTGACACCAACAACCATGCCATGCTCGAAGTCACTGAAATCACCTTTCTTCTCCATTCTGATGGTCGGTTTGAACTTCAGCAGGTTTCATAAAGATTTTATACAAGACTGAAACAAACTCCTTTACACACAGTTCGCCCCTAAGGCAAAGAACCTGCTCGCTGCTTGTCAGTCACACCCAGAAGAACCTCAGTGGACCTTTATACACACAGCCGTGAAGAAAAGATCAATGGGTTTGCATTTATACAGCAACATCCGCCCCCCCCCCAACACACACACACACACACACACACACACACACTCTCCCACACACAAGCATCTCCCCAAACCCCTCCACCAAGTCTCTGACCTGTCCCCCGACAGCCAGAGTAGCCAGGGTATTGATTTCCACATATTAACACAGCCTTCATGAAAAGCCCAAGGCAGCAAAGAAGAGAGAAGAGGAGGAGATGAAGGAGAGGAGGCTGTAGAAGATAAGAAGACATGGGGCGGGAGGGGATGAAGAGGAGGGCAGGACGAAAGAGTTTAAAGTGATGCCTGGTGCCTCTGATACTGTACATCATGCTCAAAAGGATTCACATGTCGGATACAAGCAAACGCATGCTCGGGTCTTTGAAATGGTAAAAAGCCAAATGAAAAGCTGGAACTGCTGAAGTTGCATGTGTTATGTTTCATATGTGAACATTCATGGTTCACATATGTCATATATGGTCTTCTGAAGAGGTGGGGGATGGGACTTCTAATGTAACGAACCTTACATTATGCACACTGCGTTAAAGGAAATCACAACACAACCGATGAATTGGAAGTTTGAATCCCCACAACAGGCTTCACTTGTGTACTTCTCTTGTCTCTCACTTGGAGGGTGCAGGTAGATACTGACGGAGTTTGACATATACTTGAAGAGATAGTAGTTTTATTTTTTTTGTTTTTTTGATTTGTCTGGAAGGAGCTGATGGGTATGATGTCCTCTAATGGGTTACGGTTAACCAGTGAACACAAGTCGTGTTGATGAGTGTATGTGGAACTCAGTGAAGCTGTGGATCAACTGTAGAGCTGGATCGTCTAGGGATATTTTTGAAAAGCAACAGTCGACTCCATCAAAACCTCAGTGAATCCTTGGAAATCTGAGACTCAAAACCAGAGGCAGATCTAAGAGCCCAGGCTGCAGAAGCAGAGGGGACTGCTTCTTTGTGGAGTTTTCATAAAGTATTGTGGGATAATCAAAAGGTTTCCTCTAGATTTACTGTCAGAGCCTCTGAGTCTGAGCGGTCAGCGAGCAAACGATCTAGGTCAGCGATAGCTGTTTTAATATAGAGCTACTTTACACTTATCTCAGGTATTTCACTGGACTCTACTGGTGTTATATGTCAGTATAATGGAGAATGGCTGTAAAAAGTTGACTGGTGGTTTTTGGCTGCACTTTATCCCCTTGGTTTTTGGAAAGGTTTCCCTTCACCTAAGTAAACAAGAAACTCAACCTCAATATAATCATACATTTTGATACAGTGGAACCCATTCAAACACCTCTTGTAACCTCCTGGCTAAAAAACAAGTCGTTTTGTAATTGGTATTTAACCCCAACCTGGTGAGGATGGAATAAAACAGTAGTGTTGGATGTTTAAAGCATTATGTTTGGAGATTCGGTGGATCGGTCTGCTTTGCTTAATGGGCAGCACGTGTGGCTCCTTATTTGTCAGCTGTTCCTCTCTTCTGCCTTCCTCCCCTTGCCTTGTTCCTCACTTACTGCTCTCCCTGTCATGCACGCACGCTCATGTTCACTTATTTTCTCTTTTCATTGCAAACGCTCTCTTTGTAAAGGAGAAGTGGGAGGCGTGTTTGCCAGCCATATGGCAGTGCCAGGGGCGTCCGGAGCAGATGTGCTTGGCTTTGGGCCTCTGCTCAATCAAGCACATGCGTATACACACACACACACACACACACACACACAGACAGACACACAGAAGCTTATGCCTGTTACCAAGGAAGAGGTCACTGACTGACAACAGCATTATCTAACTCTCAAAGTACAGCCACACCGGTGGCATGAATGATGACACCGAGGAACCTCTGAGTTCACGGTGGGTCATCAGATCAATGAGTGCCACAATAAAAATCTCATGATAGTATTTACTACAGCAGTGGTTCTCAAACTTTGTATAGTAAGTACCACCTGAGAAAATATTGAGCTCATAAAGTAACACCATTATAGCCAACTTTAAAAGCAGACTTTTCACAAAGATAATTATTATAATTATTATCATTTTTATTATTATTATTTTGTCATATGTTTCATTATCTTCACACTCATTCTCATACCCTGGTATATACAGTAGAACAATATTTCAGATTTGTCAGAAGTACCAACAGAGGAAGCTTGCATACTGCAGTATATTTGGGTACTATAGTATTCAATAGTACTTTGTTTCAGGCGAGGTTACAGGTGAGTATTGTTATAAATTGCTGCTGATGTTCCATTAGTTGGCACTACCTAACTATCTACTAAATGTAACATTATGCAGGCAGTCTCTTTTTGCTTTTTAATGATTAGTAATAGTAAACAGAGACCAGCCTAGCTTTACAGGAACAGACTTTCCCCTTCATGTCACTGTCCTCTGTTTCACTCGCTAGGTGACTTTTATTCTGCGATCTGTAGGCTTTAAATTTTTTAGTTTTAGTTTTAATGGGATTTTGTTGCCGAGTCAGTTTGACAATCTGAACACAGCCTTGGGAATGCAGGTCGCGACAGTGAAAGTTCCACATTAGCTCCAAAAGCTTGACAAACATAGCAGCTCTTACCAAAATACTTGAATGGTATTTTAAAATCCAACAAAGTGGAAACCCATTATGTAATGCAAGTACCACACTGTAAACAAATCTCCGTCATGCTTTTTCTACGGTTCCTCTTGAGTTAAGCAAAGGTCCTTTTCTATCAGACTTTTTACACATGTGTGGACTGAAAGCTGTTTTGCTGATCAAGGAGTTGCTTCCGACTGATCGGATTGTAAGGAAACTTCTCAGTGATCAGTTTGGTGCTTTTGACTTCGTTGTCTGGGAAAAGACCCTCCTTGCCTGTGGAGTGCCAACTCAGCAGGTTTGCGTTTATTTTTTAGAGCTCTTTTTTGCTGAATCGTAGAAGAAAGATGGAGCTGTGTGCATCTGTGTGTGTGTGTGCGATCCAGGTATTACTCATGTTGTAGGGACCTAAATCTATTTACACAATCACATTATGGGGAACAGAAGCAAATAAAAATGTAAATTAATACATTTTAAGACATTAGGGTTAGGTTAAAGTCAGGTTTAGTCCAGTAGTTATGGTTACGGTTATAGTTTCTGCAGGAAATGAATGAAAGTCAATGTAATGTCCTCTGAAATCATGGTAACCAGACTGTGTGTGTGAGGGTGTGTCTGCATGTGTGTGTGTGTGTAGTGCAGTGAAGTTTCCCTTGAATGAAATGGCATGTAAATCTGACCAGCATGCAGAATGAGAATGTAAGCTGGTTCCCAGTGTTTGCTGAGCCAGCGTTTGACCTACATCAAACATCCAAAAGCAGATTAAGTTAGAAGGCATCACCATGCTAGTCATCACCTCGACACAAACTTGCATCAAATAGACTACGGGGGAAAAAAAAATGCACACAGAAGCACTTTTTTGAATGTTTTCCTAAATGAACAGTTATGTGGAACTGTGGCACCTAACAAATACAACTAAATGGAGTTAAATTAAGGGATTTCAATTATTAATCATTATTTGATTAGATAGAGGAAGACTGTAGCTGATTGAGACAGTTAATGATTTGTGTGTGGTTGTTCGGTGTGAGGACAATTCCATTTCGTGGAATGAGTTCTGACGTATCATCACACAGGGATATTTCCAGTAACACAGGGGTATTAATAGAATCACAAGAAAACTCATTTTGTGATGCAGCGAGGAGGCAGAGCTTTGTCATTATTGTAAATGCCTATCTGTATTAGTATAATATCATCTTTATTAGTTCATATTTCCCTTATGTATGCTTTTCCAGATCCAACATGTCACATTCATGTTAGTGCACTATTGATCACAAGACTGTGAATTGGAAATTTCTGGGAATAAAAAAACCCATGTCAGTGCATCCCCTCCTGATGAACAGAGAAAACTTAACAAAATATGACTGTGCTCATCTATAAATGGCATCACTGAGCGAGACTGCACACTTTTCTTAATGAGATTCAAATGGCTTTTTGAAGGGAAATCAATAGTGGTTGTTATTTCTTTTCTAAGTAACATGCATCACTTTGCTGGTCGTTTGTCATGGAGGAGTCATCTGAGAACAGCTGTGCACAGGCAGATCACAAACCTCGGTGTGGCACATGAGTAAATGTGTGAGTCTAAGACCGAGACAGCTGGTCAAGTGCAGTGTCTGGGTTCTTAGTCCTTTAAAAAAAAGGCTGATCTTACAATTCAAATCCATTTTTTGTTGTAGGAAACTAAAGGTTATGTTCAGTCATGAAAAAAACATTTACAATAGCATCACACAAATGACCTCATCTATATAAATGTACTCATGTTTGACAGTTTAAACATGTCACATTTTAGGTAAACCCTTTGATACCAAGCGCATCGCTGATGACACGTTGGCACAAGCACACTTTGCGTTACTGTAGTTACACAACGGTTTGTGCTATCGGTGCGATCAGTTTCTGAAAGTTCCACGTCAAACCTAACGTGTGGTTATTACAGCAATTTCACTCGTGCTGTTTCAGGAAGCCGGATAATCAGCGTCTTTGTCGCCAGAGAGGAGAGAGTGGGAAGAACACCTGTACATAGTTTCTTTTTTTTTTTTACCTGTTTTTGCACATTCAGAGACAAAGACTCAAAAAATTTTATTGTAAATTACGCAAAATCTGTTGGTCATTTACAACCTTTTTGTTTTTGTGAAAACCTGCCAGATATTGGAAGTTATTCTGGAAAAATGGACAAAAGCAGTGTGAGGGTTAGGTGTGAAACCACAACAGTGTGAGTGTGGGTTCCTTTAACGTCACCATTAGCAACCACAGGTGAAAGAAAACTTATATACAACACATAAAAACACAATAGTGAAAGTCAAACTTGTTTTTCTCAGTACTGTCAACTCTGTAGCTGCTAAAAATGAAGAAATATTACACGTCTGATGTATGAAAGAAAAAAAAAATCCCCTAAATAAACCAATTAAAAGTATTTGACATAAACTTTGGCACAGCATATCCTCTCTCTCTTTGCTTCCTGCTGATAGTACACACTAGTGGCGCTGAGTTGAGCGAGGGTTCACCCTGAAGGTGAGCCACACAGGGACTCAAACAGAAGATAAATCATTACTGGGCTCGTATTGCAGGAGAATTGGAGTGACCAAATCACCTGCAGAAGAGCTGTTGCTCCCAAGTGGCTCGACCAATGTTGGTGGGCTTAAAATCACTGTCCTCATTTGGAGAGTTACTGTTAACAGATATATATATGTGGAGAGAGAGAGAAAGGGAGAGAGAGAGCTGGTTGTAATAGTAGTGGGGAAAGAAAGAAAGTAAAGGACAAAGACAAGTATTACTATCTAAAGGATATCAGACAAGGTTATAGTTATCTTATAAGCTAAATCCTAGTTCCAGGAATAGTCCTCCAGTAGTATCAGCTGACTGAAGCTTAGACTGTGTTTGCATAAACCTGTTTCCTGCAGACAGAGAAGAAAGTGTAGTGACCGGAGTCTGGCCTCACCAGGTGATGCAACTGACAGATGTACTTACAGTATAGCACATACCTTTAGGTTTTGTTGATTTATTTCTGGGTAAAAAAACACATGTATGCAACAATAATAATAATCAATTTGTGTGCAGACGCTGTGACAGTTTTGCAAAACAAAACAAAAAAGTACACACAGATCTGTGGCTTTCATTTGGGAAAATGCAGGTCTGGTTCCACAGCTGTCATTTCAAACAACATACATTTGTAAAACAGCATGTTTTTGTGCTGTATGCTGTCTGACCCAGGATGGGAACAGCGTTCCAGCTTAGAGCTCTATTTGTGATTAGTGTCCTCCAATAAAGTTGGTCCCTTTTTTTTTTGGTCACTCTGTGTGTGTGTGTGGGTGTAGTTGTAGTTGTATCCAGGGCTGCATGTGCAGAGCCATCTGTTTGCTGCTTTAGCCATAGTCTTCCAGTGTCCAAGCTTATCTGATCCGAGGGCAGTGGCCTACTTCAACCTTCTGCTCGCGAGCTCACTAGTTTGGTGATCACCCATCGGCTTGTCCACAATAACTTTCCCCATCTTCACTGACAAGCAAGAAGTCTTGTGACTAGGGCTGAAACAATTACTCAATGAATTGATTCTTAATTGATTACTAAATGAATCGTCAACTATTTTGATAGTTGATTAATTGGCTGGAGGGTTTTTAAGGAATTAAAGCAAGTTTTCAGATTTTTCAGCTTCTTAAATGTGAATATGTTCTGGTTTCTTTGCTCTATATGACAAAGAAATCATTCGAATTGAATAATGTTTTATTATGTTGAATAACATTTTCTGATCAAACGATTACTCGATTAAAAATAATCGACAGATTCATCGATAATGGAAATAATTGTTAGTTGCAGCTCTACTTTTTTATTCGTAATTTATGCATGTTTTTCATTTCCAACTAACACTAACACAGTAGATAATGTTGCACGGTTTCATTTTCTCTCTTGACATGACAAACTAGCATAACTAGTGGAAAACACATCTCTAAATTATATTAGAATATACTGAAAGTTTGAGGACTGGGCGGTTGACGAGTGAGACATTAAATCAGAGCAGTTTGCTGCATCATCTTCAACAAGTAGTGTTAAGAGCCAGTGGGGACATGCTTCTACTCCTCTGATATATGCTTCTTTGTGTATAGCATATACTGTATATCCATGAATATCCATGATTTATGAACTGGGAAAACAAAAGAGCAGGAACAATTTCCATTGTGTTTGTTATCATCACTATAAATCAACAGGAATTTACTTTTCCTTGAAACATAAGTTTGAGCTTCTGTCCTGACAATTTGAGGTTTAATGCATTACAATGCAATTATGCAAATTCATGCGGTGAATGATTAGATAAAATGGGAACAAACTGCAGTTTGTTCACACTGTGACAGCGAGAAGGCAAACGGAGTGAAAGAATGTGACCTGCCATAGCTTGTGCTGTATGTTTGTATGGCCATGTGTTTCTAGTAGCATTAAGAGCACAATCAGCTGGACTTTAGTTAGAGTGTGTACCCTTTCAGTGGAGGGTATTAAGATATGTAGGCTAGTCAGTGCGGGCTCTGGTCAGCAGTGGCTAATAGGTCAACTATGGACAAGGCAAGGGATGAGGGGGAGGATAAGCAAGAGAGTTTTGAGACTCTCTCATCTGATGGAAGTGAAATGAAAGTGAGTGAGGAAAGGAAAGGAATGGAAAAGAGCACAGTCACATAAACAAATGTCTGACTGACATCATTTTTCAATTCCTCACACAGTGTGTGTGTGTGTGAGACCTTCAAACAAATGAGTTTTCCAAACCAAGATTTCCAGTTAAAATCTTTCAAATGCCAATTTATCTTGCACACTCACTGTAATTGGGCTTTATTGTTGTCTGTATTTTTGATATGCAGAGTTATGCAACTATAGTGTAATAATGGGTCATCTTTTAGCAATGGCAATGAATGTAGAATGTTTCCCAACCAAAAAGCATCCATTGTTTTTTTTTATTATTATTAAACATATTAGGTACAACATTAAAATATATCTATACAAGCTGTGGCATGCTAATTTACATGTTACAGTTTTATCCTTATTACACCAAAAAGGAGAAGCTGAAAGAAGAAGAAGACATAGACAATCTATATGTATTCATATTTTTTTGTATACCATTTGCAAACTTCCATAATTGTATACAGCATGTATTTTGAATTGTATTATTTATTTATATGTGTGACTTTTAGTCTAGTAGAAGTCTAGTAAGTCTGATCTAGTAACTTCTCAACATCTCTTGAACATATACATTTTACATATTATAGCATATTAAGGCAAACTACTCAGAAACCATTGAAAAGGATCTCATTTAAGTTAACAAAGCACGTTCAGGAATTATACACCACTTTGAATTGAAAAATGTGTTGATTTGTGACTTTCTTTCTTCTGTTACCTCAGCAGTGCTTTGAGCATGATGTTTGATGAGCGGCTATAGAGCAGCTGGGTACACAACTATGCCACCTGAGTTTAACGCGGATGTCTTTTGCTCGCTCTTTGGTTTCGCTCTGGTGCCTCACGGGCAGTGGCGACATCACAGAGTTTGTGTGTGGGCACAGGTGCCAGAGCAAATGAACCTACGTATAAATGTGTCCATGCTAGTGTTTAATTTCAATTTTTTTTCACATCCCTACAGTCGGCTCACATGTTCTGTGGAGGTTAAAAGAACTAAATCAAGTGAGTCCAGAGAGAAATTCTAAAAGGATACAGATTAAACATGAAATGCGATCAGAGGCAACTGTTATGCCTCCAGCAAGAAATTGTTCCCTCTCACTTTTCTCCTCTCTCTCATGCAGAGACAATGCAGCTGTGATACTGTTAATGTTTCTGGCTTAAACATTTGAATCATTTGAATAGAAGATTAATATCATGTGTTTTAAATGTATTTAAATCAATTTAAATCTGAGATCAAATCTAATGGAATCCGACTTTTATTGCTGTCTGTGATGAGGAATTAATTTGGTTTAGGTGGAAGATGACGATTACCAACTAGTATGCATTTCTCTTTTAAGTCAGGTTTACCACTGTCATTGTATCTTTGCACTTCATCAGCATACGTGTGTCTGTGTGCGTCCCTGTGTCTCTGTGTGTGTTCCCGTGTCTCTGTGTGTGTGTGTCCGTGCACATTCAGTGAAGCTGTGCCAGAGGCTCATCACATCACAGTATCAGGGGCATCTGTTTGAAAGCGAAATAAAAGTAACGCATATGAATAAAAGAGCCCCATGAATAAAAAAAAACCCAGGATGCAAATGACTTGCCAACCAAGGATTTTGTATGTGTGTGTGTAAGCAAAGGTGCAGCTATGATAGAATGGAGAACAAATGCAGAGTGAATAGAGCACTACACTGCACACCTGTACTCACTCTCACAATCTTTAAGATACTCTCTCTTTCTCTCTCCCATATCTTGTGAGGTGTGTGGTTTTGTCGTGCATTAATCAACAGCAGCTCTGACACTCGGATGCCAAATGAGGATACAGAGCTGCCACAAATGCTGTTGATTCTGGAGCGCTGGCAGCACTGCTGGAGGTGACTTTATCAATTAGGCCTCACTGGAAAACAACAGCACCCTCCCACCTTTCTTTTGTCTTCCTCAAAGTGTTTCTTTTGTTCTTTGCCTCTCTATCTGACTAATGTTCTTCCATATAATTGCTCCTTTTTGTTCTCCTTGTTTTTTTCTGCTTAAACTATCTTTTCATGTTCTGCTTCTGACCCTGCTTTTTAAATTTAAAATAAATTACCTTTTTATGGATGACATCCTTGACCAAGAGCCACACGGTTGGGTTGGTCTAGTGGCTTTTGCAGCAAGAAGACCCAGGTTTACGACCCAGTTGGTCTTTCTGCATGGAGTTTGTATGTTCTCCCCATTCAGTCCAAAGACTTGCAGGTTTGGGGATTAGGCAAATTGGACACTCTACATGTGACTGTGATTGTGAGAGTAAATGGTTGTGTCTCTATATGTGGCCCTGTGATGGACTGATGATCTGTCCTGGGTGTACCCCGCCTATCGCCCCATGTCACCTGAAATTGGCACAGCGCCCCCCTGTGACCCTCAGTTGGAGGATAAAGTGGTAGAAGATGGATAGAAGGATCATTGACCAGGCGGAAAGGAATAGGGGTTGTAACCAGAGGGTCACTGGTTCAGTAGCAGGGGTGCCCCTGAGCATGGTACCCCCCATTGCTCCTGGGTACAGATAAACGCTGCCAACTGGCTCCTGGTTTTTTAAGTGTTCTCCACTGGTGTTTAAAAAGGAAGGGTGGAATACAGAGGTCAAATTCACCATCATTAATTGGTGTGTGTGTAAATACATAAAATAAAATTCATCCCAAACACTGTGTTTGTATTTTGCACACAAATCCCTAATACCTTTAATAACTTATAAACATATGCTATGAAAATTGATCTACAACAGGTAACTGTGGGCAGATGTTCAGCATCAGGGAGAGATACTGGCCGGTTTTTGCTATTTCCTGTCAGTCAGGCAGGTCTGGCTCCAGCTGAGCTGCAGTGCCTTGGGGGAGCTTATGGCTGGAAATGAGAGGAGGAGAGAACAAGATGTTTGTTGACAGAAAAATGGACAGACTCGGATGGTAACCCTGGTGGGATGGACAGCTCTTTTCCATCTCACCCATGCACTTCAGCCTAAAGACATGAAAAAGACTGCAGTAATCATGTTCTCCACCCAGCCTCGGGCAAGAATACTTAAGAACATGCGAGACAAGAACAAAAGTGGGGGGGAACATTAACTGCGTTGTATCAAAAACCTAGGAATTCTCTGAAACTGTTTCTAAGTAAGTCTGTAAATGCTTCATGTTTCATACATGACATCATGCCCTAACATGTATTGTTTTAAATGAGGCTCAGACATCATCACACCTCACACATACTTTACAGACCTTTTCATTGTGTCTACCGGACATGTGCAGAGCTGAGGGCCTGGAGTGAAGCTTGGGCAGAAGTCTGTGCAATAATGAGGCAATGCTAAGCAATGTTTAGCTCAATTTAGCTGGTGAGCGTTCATGTCATTCACGTCTGAAGGTCTACCACACATGTCACCAGTGACACACACGGATGGGTGTCGTGGGAGGGGCATCATGCGTGTGAGCGTGCGTGTGTGTGTGTGTGTGTGTGTGTCCTGAGGTCTTGTGGGCTTGTGCACAGAGGTTTCATAATCCAGTGTTTTGAAATGAGGCCTCCAGCTGCTGTGGGTTTGAGAGACTTCTGCCCTGGAGGAGGCTTAAAGATGAAAAGATTCTCCCTCCATCCTCATTCTTCCAGGATTTCTTCCTTCCTTCCTTTCTTCCTTGTAATATTTCTTGGTCAAAAATACAAATCACTCGGACTAATGACTTGCCGTCACTGCATTGTGTTAAGCTTTTAGTCTTTTGTGTGAACTTCCTTCTTTTTTCATTCTTAATCCTCCAGTAAGAACATGGGGATGGATTCTGTGCAGGAAATGAACATTGTTCACACAGTGATAAGGAGATGATCAGATTACAGTCGTGATCTGATTGAGGTTTTCTCATTTTATTGTATTTACAGTATATGGTTTGAGATGTCATTATAGACGATGGAAAAGGCTAGATGATAAAATAATCCCAAAACTGGGTTACAACAAATTCAGGTCAATAACATTGACTAGCTTTGGACATCATTTACTTGAAGGCACTTGGCAGAAGTCCATGCAACAACTGCTTGTCATAGTCTGCATGCAATGCTGAATATGGCCATTATTGATTGTGTTTGAGTTGTTGAGGAAGAAAGTAAATGAGCCAAAAGTGGAGCTGAGGGCAACAAAAGTGATGGTGGACACCAAAATGAACTTGAATTAACCTCCTAAGTTGAGGATATTGTTGATAAAAACTGAATTGCTAACAACACTAGCATTTGCAGCCAAAATAACAGTGAGCCACAGAGCACTGTTATTTTATTGAAAATGTTAATAAACTATAGGCATGGGATTGAGCTGTTCTCTACTGATAGTGTACACTGTTTGCTGATAGGCATGTGGAGGTGGAGGTTCAGGGAAGTTGAGTTGTTGAATGAAGAATAATACATTGTTCCTGTCTCCAAGTCTTGACTGTTTATACACAGAAGAACATAATTCAATTCCCATAAACCTTGGTCAGTTCTGGTTTCTTCAGTCAGGGTGATACCGATTACCAGAGACTGTTTGGCAGTTTAACATTTAGTCTTGTTATTAAAGGTAGCACTTATACTGTTTTTATTGACACTTGACAATGTAATATAATGCCTTTTAAGTGTAGGAGCTTGTGTACATTTCTTTGAAGTCCTTAGTTCATGAATATATCTGTTAAAAACCATGACTGAGCTGAGTACTTTGAGTGCTGCCTATCTTCCATGTGCCAGCAGTGAGCCTGCAGGGTGTGTGGTGTCTGCCAGGAGAGGAGAAGCGTGGGAAGTCCAGCAGGTTTCGGACGGACAGACAGACAGACAGACAGACGGGGAGCAACAGACAGTCTGTCAAAACAGGATGGTTAATATGTCATTTAGGCAGAAAGGAAGCCTTAAATTCATAGCAGATGGGAAATGATTATGTATTTTGAGGTAGTTGGCTCCACTTGGCATCTGGCTTGACTCGGACAGTAGATGGCACACAAATGACATGCTCGCTACTATTGGCTTATGGCATGATCATCTTACATTATCACTAACAAGGACGATTCACAGGACATGATCAATTATTTCTAATCATATCACTGCCATCATCCTCCTCACCATGTTTAGATAAGATTACTTCCCACTGGGGTTTTTGGACATGGATACATGCTTGCGGGGGAGATCTAACTTAATTTAGGCTGTAATGTCTTTAGCTGGTCTAGAAATAGGATGCAGCATGTACACATTTGTCTCTGTGGGTCTGTTATGGCTGACAGCTGACTCCAGATGAGGGCAGCAGCTCCTTGGGAGCCTTAAGAGGGTAGACCTTTACTGAACGAGAGAACAGGAAGGAGCAAATGCTATTAAAAATAGTCATTACTGTCCCAATTGTCACGTTGATTCTGCATGTACTAATAAAAGTGGTGTTCCTATGAAAGCAGCAAAGAGGCAAGTTGTTTTAGGAAAGGAATATCTCAAGAGACGGCACATCATGTTCTCCTATTTAAGCATTACATATTTCATGTGATCCTTCAGAGTGCGGTCTAGATGTTTGTTTATCCACTGAGAGTGATTCAAAAAAAAGCAGCTTGGATGGGAAATCGTGTTTGTTTTGCTATAAAGATGAAGAAGCATCGATGAAAGGACAAACTGATATATTAAACATGATTTATGCTTTTTAAAGATAGTGTACATTAAGAGTACATGGCAGAAGTTTTGTTCATTATTACTTGCACTTATAGACCTACCACTGCCTGTGTGTCTCGCTCTATCTCTGACTTTCTAAACACAAGTTTCCCCAACATCACGATTGCAGGTTGTCAAATAGCCTGCAGAAAGACTTTGAACTTGACTGTAGTTGCTCATAGATTTAAAGGTGACATTGTACACGATGCGTGTGCTGGGAGTTGTGATGGCTGCGTTTAGACATCTGCTCTTCTCGCTGTGTCCCTGTTTTTTTATTTGTTTTCACCTCCGAACTCATCCACTGTGCATCAAGGCCCTCATCACTGCTCTCCTCTTCCTGCAGTGTGTGTGCGGGCGCTGGACGTGACGGTGTCACAGAGCAGTATCCAGGTGGCCCGTGGCCAAGCAGCCGTCCTGCCCTGCTCTTTCACCACCAGCGCTGCCCTCAACAACCTCAACATCATCTGGATGGTGATACCACTGTCCAATGCCAACCAGCCAGAACAGGTACATTTTACACACGCACTCACCATGACGGAGCCATAAATTAAAAGAAAAAAGTACAGAATATCATGAGTCACGGAACGGATAGAGTTTCAGTCATAGATTGTATAAATAATGTATGTATTCTCGTTTTCACCTGAAGCCAAACCAGGAAATAAGATAATATTGACACTAGGGGGCAGCAAATCTACTTCTCACTTGATTTATACTTACTTATCCCCATGAAGCCTGGTGACGCATAGGGCAGCAACAAAGTCATTGTTTTGTAGCTGTTTCCTTAGCATATAACCTTTTTACAGAGTAAGGTTGCTAACCTTATGTCAATGCCCCCATGCATCTAACATATGTTGTAATGCACCATTACTGTGTATGCATCTTGTGGATGGCCATACTTCGTCTCAACGCCAACCTTTCAGTCAAAGCAGGTACACAAGTATTTACTTTGAATCAGTACCGAGGTGTGCTCAGATGCAGTGAAAAGAGAATTTTAGTGGCCCAAAATAAAATAAAACACATTTATTTTTACAATTTTGGTCATTTATAAATAACAATAATAATAATAATACATTTTATTTATAATGATCATAGTGCAACCACAGTGTGGATGTTTGAAGCTTTACAGTCATGGCTGGCTTTTGCTTATTGTGATTAATAAACATGCTATTCTCCATACTTTGTTTGCACAAGTATGTTGAATGTGCAGTGGCTGCAATGCCTTATGCTTTACTTTGTGTAAATACAAAGACATCAAATTTCTCTTTCTGGTGCATCTGAATGCACCTTTAGGACACTAGCCAACGTTAGTTATAGACATTAGATGACTATAGCAATGTAGACAGTGTAATTGCTAGTCTAGATTAATATCACTTTCCATGTTTTGTTTTGAAGCGGTAGATAATGAGTGAGTGAGTTTTGTA
Source organism: Solea solea (assembly GCF_958295425.1). NCBI lineage: Eukaryota > Metazoa > Chordata > Actinopteri > Pleuronectiformes > Soleidae > Solea > Solea solea. Next base: position 8,698,068 of record NC_081140.1, on the reverse strand, counting down.
TTGTAGCCTGCAGACTTGCAGTATCATGAGAATTAATGCAATAAAATGAAGCAAATTTTACTGTTGTGAATATTGTGTTGGAACATTAGGAGTGAGCCGATGTTCACTGAAAATACTGCACGATTTAGACTTAATTAATGACTTACTAACACTGACTTATCACCATTGTCCTCTCCTGTCCTGCCACTATCTTTGTGTTTGTTCTCTCTTTCTCTCCCTCTCACTCTTGCCCCCCCAATCCCCACCCCCCGCGGACTTTGGTGATTCCATTTGAGTTGTTTAACATGCAGCTGCAGGCCGTACAAGCTCACCTGCCTCCCTTCACTTTGAACTCCGGCGCTAGTCGGTCGTCCAAATAATACAATCATCTTCTGCACTAATTATCTCACGCCCACAACAGGCTCTACATCGCAGCTGTTCTCACCCCACACACCACACACACATTGATTTTTATATAGCTGAGAAGGCTCCCATTGGTATAATTCATTCCGTAGACCCTTACCCCAACCTTAACCATCACAGAAGTACAGTAAATCCCCATGTATTCAACTACAAACCTACTTAAACCAAATCTCGCCCATCAAACAACCCCTTTGAAGTTGTGAAAACATCTCCACACGTCATTTTGAACCCATTTGTGCACACAAAAACAACCACCATGAGACAGACTGCTGGTCCAGATGCTGTGCTGTGCAGCTCCGCATGCATACACGCAAGGCTTATTAACTGTGCATTTACTGAATGCACAGAACATACATGCAAAGTGCACAATGATGAAAGAAACCTCAGATATGCACACTTCACACACACACACACACACACACACGCACTTTGCTGTCATGTGCTCACCTGCGGCTAAAAGCTTATCTTCACACACGGGAAGTTAAAAAAATACCAGTGAACACAATTGTGAGTGTGTCTTTTACTCATGGATGAATACATATGATTTTTTATGTCAGGGAAGTGATGATTGAAGCTGACACATAAAGGAATCTGCATCGCATCCATGGTGTTGTCGTGCTGTAACCTCTCACACTCTCGCTGTAGTACACACACGTGTACTGGATACCTGGAAACATTATGTACAAGTGTACTGATATAGTGACGCACGCACAAGTTTATAAGCGTGGATTGTCCATTATAAACACCTCATAGAATTACACACACACACACACACACACAAACACACACAATTTGAATTCTCAGAAGGAGAAGAAGAAGAAACCCATATTGTGTGAACTGTGAGCTGTGCCATGCGGTTAGGGTTGTGTAAAATTTGTGATCTCTCTAAAAAGTAGTGAAGGAATAAAGTGCTGCGTGGGGCAACTGTAGAAGTACAAGGTCATTCCAGAGGAAGAGAATGTCATAAATGATTACAGCTGATGCTAAAAGCCATTAAGAATTACTGAACACTACTCTGTACACTTCTACACCATCACAACCTGCGTTAGCACTTTAGTGAGCACACTCAAATGTCTCCGCTCCCTCTCTGTCATGTTTAGATAGGACCAGTGCTACACGTGTTTCTTTAACTGCAATTTCTGTAACACCTCATATCATTTTGTATAAGTGAAGCAGATATTTCCAAGAGAAGTACTCTGGGTTTCATGAATGAATCCCAATTTATTTTAAGTAAGTGGGGTGTGGTCCAGTTTAGTTGGTGATCTGTGGGTCCTGACTGTGTTAGAAGAAGCTTCTCTGACTTGGCTTTTTGTTGTAGCGGAGATTAATCCTCTTGTATGTTTTGCTTGATGCTTAACGTTACATGTTGTTAAAACCTCATCCTGTGCTTTACAGCTTTAAGCCCACATGACTGTGACTACAGGACACAGTAAAGGCTACACAAATAAACAAAAAGAGCTCCCTATGGTTTGAGTGAACAGTGAACACATGTGAACTGAAGTAATTACGACTCAGGACAGATAATAGACAGTCTGTGCATTTAAAAGCAAAGACCATATTATTCTGTTAAAATGCTCCAATGCTAAAAAAGAATAAGTTGATAATTAACAATAACAGAATAACTGTGAATACTCCAGGTATTCTTATGTTGAGGACTTGTCTTCTTCATGGGGACAGAAAGTAAGTCCCCATAATGTTAAATTAAATTAAATTAAATTAAATTAAATTAAATTAAATTAAATTAAATTAAATTAAATGTTAAAATGAGGTTAGGGTTAGGTTAAGGTTAAGGTTAAGGTTTAGGGTTAGGCTAGTAGTTATGGTTAAGGTGAGTAAGACTCGACTTATGTCTAAGACTAATGTCCTCTGAAATCATGGAAACCAGACCTGTGTCTGTGTGTGTGCACCCACCTGCATGTTATGTGTTTATCTGGATTATAGGATCTCATACCTAGCAGCCCAGCTGAGGTAATTTGATCATAGCAACTCTATAATGGACAGATTATATAGACAGAAACAGCACACGTTTATGTACGTATATGTTTAACAGAGGGAACTTTCCACGCTGTATTCAAAAAATCTCAAGTGCCTTTTCCTGTTTTACAGTTGTAACACGGATTATATTGTGATTTTGTAATTATTATTTATTATCTTATTTATTGTCAGGTCATATCATTCAACATGTTTCTGAAAGCTGTTTTCCATCTTTGTAATCTACCCATCATAGTGCTGGTATATGCTCAAATAACCTCTTTGGACTGCTACTTCAAATCTTAGTCTGAAACTTAACCAATTCCTGGGAAAAACTTAAAATAAATGAACCAGGTTAAGAACCAGGTTTTGGTTAATCGTCTTTAAACTATTGGCTGGATATTGTTGTTATTAATGCGCAATAAATGCTCCAATTTCAGTCCCACCGCCTGTAAATTAAATTGTTCACACATACAAACTTTAAATCCCTGCTCTCTTTGAACAAACTGTGTAGTTTAATATAGTCAGTGTTGTATAAAAATCTTTTGAAATCAAATTTTGCTCCATATTCTCACTTTACTTGCTGTGGCTGATGAGAGAAATGAGTTTAAAACATTTTCTCTGCAGCACTGCAATGTCATCACTAAATTATTTTGAGACTGAAAAAGAAATTGAATATGTTGTGATCTTTTCCTGGAAAGGCAACACAACAAAGAAGCACAGTTTGGGTGAAATGAGGCTCTGTATTGAAATCATAGAGAATCCCTAGTGCTGACATGATGTTAATCTGTCATAGTATTTTAGATGATCTGAATCCGATCTTTATCTAAATTTAACAATCTGTCATGGAGGATGGAAGACATAAATACTGCTTTCAGATACCCTCAAACAGCGACCTCTTCTTTTCCCCTCTCTTTGTTGCCCCCGTTTGCCCATATCTAAACAATTTGGTGCTTGACACGTCAGAGAAAATGAACAATGTCCCATTTTAGACAGACTCAACAATCTCATTGTTTGTTTGAAGCTGGTAATCCTCCCTGTGTGGAAAGACTGAGGAGAGGTTACACCACCACAAACACCTCATAAACCCAGCTTCAACTCATTCTCTCATACGCTATAATGTGATATATTTTTATCGATCTGCACAGAAGACCTTTTGCGCTTGTCTATCTCCCGGGACATCAGTAATCAGAACAAGTGCACTGTTGTCTCTATGAAGGGGGTGTCTTGTGTGTCTTTCTTCGTATTTCAGCAGCAAATGAGCATCGACACCTACAACCTTCAGATGACGCAGCTCACTAACCCACCATGATTACTCCAAACCCTCATCTTTTATGCTTTTTGTTATATTAAACTCTTTTTTTCTGTGACTATACATTCACATGTATTTACTTCTTTTAAGCTTGCAGGGGGAGCTGGAATTTATAGTCTTACCCCAAATTGCACATCTTTGAACTGTGGCGGAGAAGTCATGCAAACTCCACACAGCAAGGCTCTGGCCAAAGCAGCATTGAAAACAGAAGCCTGTTTGCTGTGTTAACCACCATACCAACACGCTGCCCACCCCTTGTGACTCCAAAAGTCTAATTCTTTTCAGCATGTCTAGTTCAACAGAAGAAAAAAAAAATACCATTGGAAATAATGCTGTCCTTATATATTATATATAATATAATATATATATTATATTATATTTCTTGTCCGTTGTCATTTTCATCATCTGACAACATAACAAAAGGATGGAGTGCTTTACACCAACTGAGTGACTTTTCATCTGCTGGATCCTCCACACTCCTCCCACTCACCACCCCTTACCGTGCACATTTGACTAGGAGGTGTTATCGAACTTAGAACACATGACTATACATATATTATATATTATTATTTCACATTATTTCATGTGTGCTATATTCAGAGCATGTGGACGATAGTTGGCGATAACACCAGCAGCTTACAGTGAGTAAACTGTGGATGCCCAAAGTCAGTTTTATCATGTATTATTTAAGCCAGGGACGTACTGGGACAGAAAATCGGCCGCAGTCACATGTCATCATGTCACATGTTAGCTCTGAGTTACGCTTTGACACCAGAGTACCGGGGTTTGCAACCCAGCTGTGACACATACATGCGTTCATTTCCTTTTCTATGTTATCTGACACCAGATGTGAAAGAACGGCAGAATTGTTTCATTTGTTCGCTCCGGCGTGGCTTAGGTTTTGTTACGTTGCCATTTAAAAATTATAAATGTGACAACGAAAATAAAATCATTCCAAAAGAGTGCATTTGTATGTCACTTGTAATGGTAAATAAAAAAGGAATGTTCAAACCTGGCCCTTGTTAAAAAAGTGAGGACACCCCTGCTGTAGGGGTTTTGAGACTTATTTTGGCTTTATTGGAAAGATGGCTGTGTGTCCCTCGTGTCTTGGACCAACACATCCTTCTTTCATGAGACTGATGCTGTTGTAACAGACAGTTACAGTGTTCAACTGGTGTTGGCTCATGCCTGTGTGTGTTTTGTGTATGGAGGAAAGGATGCTGCAGAGTTTTACCGCTGGACGAGCAGTGGAGCGTCCAGCTCGTCCAGCTAGAGTTCTTAGGGCCATTCGCCATATGACTGCCAGCCATGACCTCTTTTCTCCCAGCACACAGATTTAAAGCCAACCGGGTCATGTGAGAGGATGAGGTGATTTACGTACACAAAGGCGGATTTGTTTCATTGCAGTGGTCAGTGACCGTGTTTGGAAAACAGAGTTAATATTAATGCTTATTGTATTATATATCTGCCTTTTTTGAAATGTCACAAGCCCATAACACAAGAACCATGGTGGGGGGAAAAGCAAGGACAAGTGTGAGATCCTGCACAGGTTAGGACATAATCGAATCACCTGCTCTCATCTGCAAACACAAACAGTGTTGCATGTGAGGCAGATTGATTGGATCGCTTTCACTAACGATGCAGATTATGTTGTCGGGTCACCAAAAGTAAAGCACCCGGTCATTTCAGACCTGTCTGTCAGAGCGACGAGACATGCAGGCAGGCAGTGGACAGACAAAATGTAAGTGAGATCACACACTTATTCAGCCTAGAGACGGCGACTGTGGCAAAACACACTCACACACACACACACACATATGGACACATGATTGATTGTATTCCTCATTGGCAGAGTACATTACCAGGCTCCTTACCCTAGCCTCCACCATCACAACCAATTTAATCCTTCAGCAGCCCTTTAAAGGTGGTTCACAAAGTGTGGAGCGACCACAGTGTCCTCGTTCCAAAACTCAAACTGGTCCTCCCATTGTGTAGCCACCCCCCACACGCACACACGCACGCGCACACACACACAGATAAGAAAAAGAAGAGATGTAGTCACAGACTCTCATCACAGCTGAGGAGCTGCCTATTCATCTGCACATAAGAGGACAAAGCGAACGTACTGCACTCAGGAAATTGCAGCCGTGCAATTTACAATCGTTAGGCAGTAGTGGAGGACACAGTCACATACACACTCTCACTTTCATCAGAACGATCTCACACACTCACACACGCACACTGGTGCTGGTTGTTTCCCTGCCTGGGTCTTTGAACAGTTCAATGAGGGCTCTTTTCACCAGAGTGAATAGACCCTCTGATTCCCCTCCGTACTTTGTGTGTGCGTGTCTGTGCGTGAGCTGGTGCGCGCGCGGGTGAATGACTTGTGTGCTCATGCATTTGTGTGTATGTGTGTGTCTCTTCGTCTTTGTGCGTCCAGCTGAGGGGTGAGAGCTGTTCTGCATGTGGCTCTGCCTCACAAATGAGCTGCTCAGGCCAAGTTTGAAGCCAGAGTGAGGCTTTGCAACAAACCCATCCTTTCTTGCCTTTTTAATGTGGGCCTGAGACAAATTTACTTCAACCTGAAGGAGCAACTTTAGCTGTACAAAATGTGATTCTTGTCAAAGGTCACTAATATAAGGCGAAGCTTGTGCATAAAACTGCTTCAGATTGGAGTTTATACTGTATATTTCTAAGTTCAAATGTTTTCAATTATGCATACACGTTTAGGGAATGCTTTTATCTGAAGAGCCTTACCATGAAAGAGTACTTTAAGTAAATGCTTCTTTTCCTGCAATTTATCCACTGAGGTAGAAAGAAGCACTTACAAATAGAAGGATTTTTTTTTGTTTGTTTGTCTGTTTGTTTGTTTGTTTGTTTGTTTACTGAGGCTGGAAACATCGGTTTCATTGACTTGCTCTGTATACTGTTTTTCAGTCTCTTGGTAGATCTAGGTCTCCCTCTAGTGATGGATAATTGTAACTGTAACTGTCTAAGAATCATCTTCATATATACATATTCTCCAAATGCCAAAATGCACTGATTTATTTTGACTATAAATAAACTAATAGCTTTAATATCTTATTAAAATGGTATGAGTCTACAATTCTAAACTTTTATAATTTTACTCTTTTTTTCTGATTTTGTCATCCTTTCCTTCCTCTCTCTGTGACGTCCCACTTTAGGTGATAACTTACCAGGGTGGCCAGATATTCAGCCCCGCCAACCACCCCAATGCTCGTGTGGGCTTTGTGGCCACCATGCCAAGTACCAGTGCCTCCATCGTCATCAACAACACCCAGTTGTCTGACACTGGGACCTACCAGTGCCTGGTCAACAACTTCCCAGACAGAGGGGGGCGCAGCATCGGTGTTATTGGGCTCACTGTGTTGGGTAACTAACTGCACGTCTCCACAGATAATGATCAATGTTTTTGTTGTTTTTCTGAGTAGTTTCTCAGCTGAGTCTGCTGTAATAAACATCTTATATGGTTCTGCAATGACAGAGTCTCAAGTAAATCTTACTTAGACGAGGCAAACAAAAGACACTTATATATGTTTTTATATATAAGTGAATTTTCAGGATTTGATTTTATTAAAATCAAATGATATGACCCTTAATCTTTAAGCATTCCCTGCCAACTGAAGAGCTGTAAAGAAAATTAGACAATAACTTCATTGTCACCAATCAAAAGTGTATTTTTTTAACTTCATACTGAATCGGACAAAAGCAAAATGAAATAAATATTAGAAATATAAGATTCTCCAATGCAGTAAGGAAAGCATTGCATTTTGTGAAGTGGTTAACTTGACACCATCCCCTCTCCCCGTCTGCTAGTGCCCCCATCTATACCAGCATGTCGAATCCAGGGCACACTGGATGTTGGCAGTGACATCATGCTTCTCTGCAGTTCAGAGGAAGGTATTCCCACGCCGTCCTACTCCTGGGAGAAGCTGGACACGCTGCCCAAGCTGCCTCACAACGCCATGCAAGGTATTACAAACAAGCTGGCCGTTGGAGTTCCTTTTTGCCGCACCGTCTGTTTTTAAATCTCACACACATGCCATCATGTACCAGGCCCAAACAACCACTCGCAACAAAAGTTCCCCTCCTCTGATGGATGCAGGGATTCTTCCATCCGTCTTCTACTGCTTTATCCTCCACATGAGGGTCACGGGGGATTCTGTGCTCAATCTCAGCTGACATAGGGTGAAAGGCGGGGTACACCCTGGACAGATCGGCAGTCCAACACAGGGCCACATATAGAGACAAACAACCATCCACTCACATCTACAGTCAATTTAGAGAGTCCAATTTACCTAATCCCCATATTGCATGTTTTGGACTGTGGGAGGAAATGTGTGTGTGTGTGTGTTTCAGGATTGTGTTTGTGAATGAGCAAAGTGATGGTTATTTTGGTGCGCCTCTGATGCCGAATACCAAACTCTGACACAGATGTGTCAAAAGCAGTGGTGCTCGCACTCCGTCACTCAGTTACGTTGTGAGAGACAGAACATCCATCCAGCTCCTCTCTGATGCTGGAGCTGTAGTTTAAGTTCAGCATCAGAGATGTGGTGTAGTGTTTAATCTTCGTTATAATCTTCAAAAGGCAAATATATACAGATGTCCAATCAGTTGCAAGGAACAGATTTGTCCTGATAGAGCTAAAAAAAATCTAATTGTAGACATTGGGAAAGGATGGGACAACAGCGCACCCCCCGCGACCCTCATGTGGAGGATAAGAGAAGGAGATGGATGAATGAAATAAATAAATCCATGTTTTTCTAAGTTTTTTTTTGACATGTTTGTTCACTGCACATCAATAATGAAGTTGTCTTGACTTCAACAATTTCTTTCCACAATTCCAATAAGATGTAACCTAAATTACCACTGTAGTTATTTACTACTTATTTAACTGTTGTTAATAATATTTCTACTTAAAAATTTGGAGCATGCATTTCCCATTAAAGGATTATAGAGGGTTTTTAGTTTAACCAACTGTACATGAGGTAATGATTTTACTTATACTGCACTCATTAAATTGTCCTCCTTGCCTTGATAGTTTAAGTGTCCCCTACTTGGACATGTTTAAACAATAAAGAGCTGCATGATATCCAATATTCTTATTCTTTTTTTTTCAGTAGTGTACATGCACATCCAAGTGACTCATTATTTTGTGAAAGTACAGTATACTTCACTCGTATACCTTGTGTTTGTACAAACAAGGTTATAAGCACCTTCTATTAGTAGATAATAGCAGACGTGTTTGCAGTTTAATAAGGTAAACGATTAAAAGTAATGTCATTCTTAAGATAAAATGGGTTTTATATATTTTTGGAGTTGATTTCTTTGTGTTTTTATCATACGCCATCAACTCTAATTTCTAATCAGTTTGTATATGAGCTTCAACACCTACGTGCATCTGTCCCTTTAATCACTGTGTGGCTGTGTGTGTATGTGTGTGTCTTCCAGACCAGATGCAGGGCACGGTCACACTAAGAAACATCAGCACCTCCACCTCAGGACACTACCAGTGTACCTCCACCAATGCTATTGGCAAAAGCACCTGTCTGCTCAATCTGCAGGTTGTAGCACGTAAGTACTTCTCAATTAATCCATGTGCTTGTCAAGTACAGGCAGACTGACACATGGATGAGTTCATGCGCATGTTTTGATAGAAAAAGCTGCCCTCGAATGCTGACATATGAGGATAAAATGAGGTTCCTTTTCAAGGACGCCGGTCAAAAGGAATCATAAACACGACAACAGCAAAGCAAAGGGCGAGACCGGAACATCTTGCAGAAAGCAGCACTCTGCTGTTTCTGACAGCGATCAAAGAAAATGACAGCGAGTCACTTGGGGGGGTCACACAGGGTCACACAGTTTGTGTATTTCACAAAGGAAGGACTGGAAAATGGTCTTTGGACCCTTTTCCTCAATCTGAGTGTGTGACAGGCCTTAACTGTCAGTGTGCTGAGTCAAGAAAAGGTTTATTTATTGAGCTCAGCATCACAAATTACCCTTTCAATACCCTTTGTCCCTTTTAACCTCAAACCAATTAAAACTCTACAAAAAAAAAAAACATTTTAATGAGGTGAATGGAAGGAGCCATCAGCAAGGACGACAGATAAATGAGAACATCACATATTTGCAAATCCTCACATATTCAAATATACATAGCTACGCAAATATGTGATATTATCTGTGTATTTAGTTTAGCCTTTCTGTTTTGTTGCTTTATTCTAAACTGTAATTTTCATCTAAGTTAATACATAGGTAGTGGATTGTTCTGGGTTAGGGTCCACAATATTTATTTAGTTTTTACTGTTTACCTTCTAAAAATATATATATTTCATGAGTTGTGGTTGTTGTTTACCAAAATGTAAAGCTTGAAAGTCCTATAATCCTCATCATCTTCCTCTTACTTCATTATGTTATGTAGCTGCCTCTAACAATCCTTGATAACCTATGTTAAACCTGCCTGACTGGTCTCTTTGTCTTACAGCACAGCCTCAGAGCGTAGGTCTGATAGCGGGGACCATTGCTACAGGAGTCCTGGCTATCGTCATCTTCTCCCTCTTAGCAGTGGTCACACTCTTCTACTGGAGGAATAAGAATAAATATGATGAGGAGGAGATCCCCAATGAAATCAGGTTGGTCATAAGCCGTTTGAAGGAGAATGCTGCTGTGCAAGAATTACAGATAATGTAATACTCGCGGCTAAAAGCTCCTAATGAAGTCCAACAGGGGATGTTATTTGCACAAATCCAGACTGTATCGCAGTGACTCAATTACTGCACTATCTTCTTTATTTTAAAAATGAATGAGAAATAGGGGCTTTGTGGGTTTTTTATTGGCGAATAAATCTGTTAGTCTTGTAATTTCAAAGAAAAAAGCCGGGAACATAAATCTGATAGAAGTGTAGAACATTCAGATTAATTTTATCTCCTGGCAGCAACTTTTCACATTATCACATGCTAATTTGTCTGTTTCAACGGCCTGTGAAGCTCTGTCAGTTGTGTTAATGGGACCGATTCCCCTAATAAATCCCCTTCAAGAATCATTGGGAAGATAAATCATTGTTCAGATTTCCTAGGCTTCAGTTCATTTGGTTAACATCTGCCTCAACTAAAATCCAACATTAATCTTATATGTGACTCGACCTTTCCCTGTAAAAAGGTTGCTTTTTAATTTTTATGAGAGAGGGTCCTCAACAATCTAAACACAGCTTTTTACTGACATAATATTCGCATTAACTCCAGACAGTGGAGAAGCAACAATGATTCAGAGCGTGTTTTTTTTTTTTTTACCAAAGTTAATAAATGAAGTTAATAATACCAGCACAAAATTACTGCAGAAGCTTGAGTGGCCATTAAAACCTACTTTAATCATTTACATAAGATATGTAAATCTAATAAAAAATCTATCTGTCTCCACTTTGATAGTAGGTGTTTGGATCACTGACTTCAGATACTGATATATGAATTATTACCTCACAAAGTTGTTATTGTGTCCACTTATTAACACATTTGTGTTACCTGTATACTTGTTTTTCTCTTTTCTTCTATAACCAATGTTAGCTTTATCAGCTATCTGCCACTCTTGTAGATATGTCGAAAGTTTGGAATTAACAATGATGATAATAATAATACATTTTATTTATTTAAAGGTGCCTTGCAGGTCACTCAAGGTCACCATACAAAAAGATAAAAATCAATGAAGAGTGAAACACAACAGCACTAATACTCAATAAGACTCATCTTCAGCAAAGAAAAGCAATGTAAAAAAACAGTCACATTTCATCAAACACATCTTATGAAGCAGCTCATTGTGGTGTTCTGTCGACTGGAATCTCCCCCTTGGACATGGGGTGATGCCCTCATGAGGGTGTAGACATATGAAAGTCCAACAGATGGCAGCACTTTGGCCCAACTTACTCCACATTAGAAATATAAAGAAAAAGGTATCCCCTCTTTGTAAAATAAAGTGTCCACCTAGTGTTAGCCTGGCCAGCTCGTCCTATCTAAATGAGGACATTGATGCTACTACTTAATGCTGAAGTTCATTGTCTGACCACTCTTTGAAATCCCTCCTTAACAGAGAAGATGACCTTCCTCCTAAGAGGTCATCATCAGTGAAGGCTTTCCATGCAGATGCATCGTCCTCAGAGAATGACACACTTACATCCACCAACACATACAACAGTCGCTACTGGCACAACCCCAAAACCAACTATGACACCAACTCCTACACGCGTTACAATGGAGACACACGCCAGACCTTCTCCACTGCAGCCCATGGCGCGCACGGACAAGGACAGGCCCAGAATGCAGGCCACGGTCACAGTGCAGTGGTCACAGCACCGGGTTCGGCACCGTTGTCTCGCCACGTGCAGCCCGCGACGGCACCGACAACATCGTTTGCCAATGGCGGCCACACGCTCCCACCACCCAAGACTCTGGTGGTCACGACGAACTCTGCCCCGTCCCCTCCCGCCAAAGTGCGCAGCAATGGCACTGTGAGCCTCAAACCGGCGGTGACGTCCGCACATGGGCAACACACGCACTCCTACGCTGTGAGTCAGGCCACGCTGGAGCGGATGGGGGCGGTGCCTGTCATGGTTCCTGCTCAGAGCAGAGCGGGCTCGTTGGTCTGAAAGCTGATTTGGAAAAACAGACTAAATACGGGCTGAAACAGCCTGCTGCCCCTTTACAACTGTGTCTTTCTCTTTGTCTTGACCTTTTTAATCTGAAAACAAACTGGGACTTAACAGTGAGGAGTTCATTTAATGCCAATTCTCTGACGTCCAGGACTCTCCATCTTGTGGACGAGCCCAACATGGAACCTTTATTGGACGGATTTCCCTGTTTCGTTGTGGTGGGAAACACTTTTTACGCACCTGGATGATTTAACATCATCCTGTGAGACCTGGATTTCCAGATCTTATTCAGGGCTGGATCATTGTGATGATTGTGGGTCTTTTTGGACCCAAAGACACTTTCATCTCAGTGCGTCTGCACTGCACAGTCACAGTCAAGTGAGCTCAGATTCCCGGCATAAATACATGTGTCCCTTGTTTTAGGATGACAAAAATAATGATTTAATCTATTCTAATAATTTCCTCTCAGTTGTTATTTTGACTGACATTAATGATAGTGATGGAAGTGAATGTACTTGTGGGGTAAAAACTTAAAGGGTGAAAGTATACGAATGATATGGTGGTTTAAATGGCCTTAGAAGCTAAGGGAGAGGGAGGGAGAGTTTATTGGGTGCAATACATCATATATTACACTTCACTGAATGCAAACTTTTTAATTTTTGCACTTTTCAAAGCAATTTTATATCAAAACTGCTGTCCTCATAACAATAGTCAGTCTTTCTACTGAATATGCTCACACACCACTTTCACAACAACACCCACAACACGCTACTGGCCCTGATTTAAACTTGAACCTGCAGATGGACAGTGTCACAGTCTGTCCTCGCTGTCGTCCTAATCTGGTTCATGTCACATCAGCGCTGCTTTGAGAAGACATGGATAAGAGGACGTGTTTGTTCATAAAGGCTTTATAAAGAGATAAATATATATTTAAGGGTGATTTTTTTTTGTTGTTTGTTTTTTTGCAAAGGCAAAGATCTACTGTTTTCTCCTGTACATATTGTAACTACAACAGTAGGCTAGATTGTGAATCAAAGAAAACACATTACATGTCTGTCTTAAAACATAATTTTACAACTCATGTGTCTTAATTTTAAAACGGTTCTTGTTGTTACAGTAGACAGCCATTCAGGTTTGATAGACAGTGTTACTGGTTTCAGTGGAGGGTTGTTTTTTTCTCTTAATAAGTTCAATTTCTAATGAGTTTTGACACGTTCTTAACCAGGTCTGAGGTAAATACAGTTTGGTTTAACACGACTGACACCTATGCTGTACAAAGTAGAGAGTAAATCTGACCCACTGTATTTATATTTTAACCAAATTTCACCAATGGTAACACACTATGAACTGTTATGTGTGTGTTCAATGCAGTCTCAGCGTGTTTGTTCTTTTCTTTTAAAAAAATGATTTCTGTACACATACAATTTCTAATCATTTTATGTATGTTCTTTTAGCATTTTAAAATCCTCACTTGAGGCTTTACTTTAGAGTGTTCATGCCAATTTCACAATTTGTGGTCTGTTTTTCGACATACTGAATTCACCCTGGTGAGTTCAATGATCACCGATTTTTTTAAATGTGGAAGACATTTTTGTCTTTGTGCTTTTGTCCAAGGAGTGTTACAGTACCTGCACTAAAATGCAGTAAAATCACAATGTTACTTGAACACTGAAAAAGAAATACTCAGCCCTTACCGTTCGCTGTACAATATTCTTATGAAAGACAGGTCAATGTTTAGATCATAGGAATAAAAAAAACACCAGACAACATTTCTGTAATATAATTTCCACATTTTTGGATGAGAACCAGTCAACAATGATGTTGAATGCGTCAGATGTGTTGGCCTGCAGTTAATACAGACCTGACAGCATACCACGACTATTTCATCTTTGCAGCCCTTCCATCTTCCTGACTGATTCACTTTCATTATAACAGTCGCCACGGTAGGCACTGCATCAGCTTAGGTCAATGACAAACATACTTTTTTCATTTGCACACATAACCTTTGACCCAGGTCTGACCACAGCTGCAAATCCTCACACTGCTTTTACACAAATATGTATTCATTTTTTTTTCTTTAATATTTCTCATAATGTTATCAACTGTGTGGCAAAGCTAGAGTACATTGGTTGAGTCCACCTCCAAGTGCTGCATTCACACATATTGATTTATAAATAGGCAGATGGAGGTGAATAGATCAAAAATCAGTATTTCTTTTTCGTCTCTGTATGTCTGTCTGTGTAGATTCCTCTCAGCATTTCTCTCAGTGACCCTGCCCTGAACACTGGCTGGCAATATTAAAGAACTTTTCTTCTAAGTTTTTCTGGCTTTATTCTTTCCAGAGAGAACGGCATGCTGGAAAAAACTAAATTGAGATTATTTTACACATCTTTTTGGCCATCGGTTGGCATCAGGAACACAAGGTGGTACACGGGTTGTACATAATAGACAAATAATGACATGTGGGTATTTGCCAATAGTAAAACAAAAAAAAAAAAAAAAAAAAAAATGTATTTGTAAATATGTATATGAACACATCTTGTTCTTACTGTTTACAGTCTAAATGAGATAGGAACAATAACTCTGGAACTTGTAGTAAATAAATATTATTAATACATTGTAATTGGCATCCTGCTCATTTGTGTGTGTGTGTGTGAGAGAAAGAGAGCGAGAGAGGAATTCTAAGAGCATCACCTTTTCTCCTGCGGCCGGTTCGACGGAAAACTATATGTCATATGAATAATACTCTCAGACTTGAATGTTCAGCGAGCTTTCTATGAAAGTCATTCACCGTAACCCTCGGTGCTGCCACAGACTGTTGAGATGGTCATAAAGAAGAAGAGTTGTGCAGAATAATATCATAAACACATGCAATCTGTGCGTTACTGATGTATTTTTAGTTTAGGATGTTTAACCGAAATTGCCTCTGATTATTTTTGTATTAAAATAAGCATGTTTAATATGAGCCTTCGGGATATAACTATATAACTATATCATCATTTCTGGTGCACTTCGTGTACTGTATTGTTGGGATTAGATGACTCAAAAACTGCACTCATGAAATGCATCACTTGGTGGCAGTGTTGACACAGCCATGTCGTCTTAAGTTACAGTGACATGTTCTCTTATTACTCTGGCTTCCTCCCACAGTCCAAATACCTGCAGTTTGGGGTTAGCTTAAAGACTGGAGACTTTACATTGACTGTAGGTGATGATGTGAGTGACATATTGTGAATGGTTGTTTGTTTATAGTCGTCTTGTGACCTTCTGTAACCATTGCAGAATAAAGGATGTATGGATGGATGGTTGATGGTAGATTGAGAGATGCATTTCCTTCAATATTATTTCACCAAGAGTTGACAACTGACCTACTGGGGTGGTAATGGACTTATTTAAATTCATCAAAATTAAAGGGAAATAGCTGCGGACAGAATTCTTGTCTTAATGGAATCTTAATTGATGTTTTTAATCCTTGCGGTTCAATTTCTAATGTGAATTTCCATCAGTATTCATTTGTCCTTCCCCTCTAACCCAGTACAGCTTTACCAATCAACAGGAGGCACCTTTGATAAGGAATCTGAAAAAATGTGTATGTGGTATTTTTACTCGTTCTCACATTCCAAAGAAAAGGAAAATAACAGTTTCTTCTTTGTGAGACGTGACGAATCACATCAACCACAACTATGCTTCATTCATCATTTTTCTGTCACCCTCCACTCCTCTCCACCACTTAAACCGTGCTTGTTTTGAAAGGTGCTACCTCTTGGTGCAATTATTTTGTCGTCTCTAGCTTTAATATATTTCTTTACACATGGCTTTGGCTGTAGAGACAGTGATCTTTGCCTCCGATCAAGGCTGACTGCAGTAGAATGTTCTTAGCTTCACAGAATTGTTAGAATGCGACCGTGTGCTTAATGGTGGCTACAACGGTCCTTTAAACCTGAGGCAGATATAACAAGCAGGAGAAAAAGTGGCAGACTTTATGAGACTATTCTCTTTTATGTGTCCAGCTCTTGCTATCTCTTTATCTCTCTCTCTAGCTCATTAATTTAGATGATTTGATTTGTAAAGTGCCACCTTCATTCATCAAGCTAGTGAATCTCACAAATGATGGCATCCAAGTTTGTCTACAGCTATCACCTCTGTGGTGCTGTGGGAAATACTAAAATTTAAAGTTCAGCACATGTGATCAAAAGGACTCAAGAAAGGTGTTTAGGTTTTATTTGTATGTGTGACACATATGGTACCAACCATGATGGCAGAATATCAGCATATCGTGATCATCCCTTCTTGGTAACCTGCTGAAAACTGCATGTATTTCTTGTTTTATTCTGGGAGTTCCTGTCATTGTCTGAATGTGTCTACTCCCTCCGTCATTGTGCTTCTCGCCTATGGCTATGTTCACATTACCAGCCACAATTTGTTCAATTTGGATTCCATTTTGATTACACACACATCCGATTTGACAGTTTACATTCACAATTGTCCTGCATCCTATTTTTATGTTAAAGTGAACCTGAAAATATGTGCACATTCTCCTCCGTAGATTGCATGCCCTCTGACACGGGACTCGTACCGAACAAAGAGATTTTATTTGGTTACAAGTCAGGCATCAGACCAAGCTCTGCAGTAGATCGGGAGAACGTTTTCCTGCCCAATCTCCAAACAATTCTGCCCCAGAAGAGCAAAACTAACCTTATATAGATTACCTAGCATTATCATTGTAGGCATCACATGTTCCGACACCCGCCTTTCTCCTGTTTCCAGGGTGCAACGTGAACTTGAAAAACAAGTCGGGTCCGAATATACCATACTGTCTCATGATCTATAAATTGGATGCAACAAGTTTGGACAATATCACCATTTAGTCAAACAAGAGACATCTATACTTCCTTACAGCACCACATCCAGGACAGACCCTCAAGCTTCCTGTCCTATAGAGAATGCGTATTGTAAAGCGTATGGTCTGACTGTCATGTGTCCAAGAGACCCTCTTTGTCTCTGAACTAAAATCTGACCAGAAGTCTAAATAACAAATATGAGTCTGCCTACATGATTAAACCTCACCAAGTAAGCATTCAACTCAATAAAATCACAAACAATAGGCTACTTGGTTTGACAGTTCGCCTTCATTCCAAGCGTGCATCAATAACACTACTCATTCTGCATACTTCCACTTATGCAACATCAACTGTCCCTGCCTGTCTTTCTACACCACTGCCAACCTTGGTCAATGCCCTTGTCACCTCCGCTGACTACGGTAACGTGTCATAGGTCTTCTCCTCACCCTCCTCCTGAACTCCAACCTTCCATAAACCACATCACTCTTGTCAATGGCGCCCAGTCCAGTTCTGCATTCGTTATAAAGTTCTCCATAACCTCACGCCCCCATACCTCTCCAATCTTTTCCACACCTATCGTCCTGTACTCGCACTCTTCATTCTTCCTCCCCCATTCTCCTCAATGCATCTCCTGCTCATTTTTCTATAATGGGTTCAAGAGCCTTTAGCCAAGTAGCTCCTCGATGGTGGAATTTACTGTTCAACCCACTCGCAACACACACCGCCTCTTGCCACTTCAACTTCTGCCTCATAACCCACCTTTTTAGAATAGCTTACTCTCTCTCACTGTCATCTGTCATGAACTGCCATTCAATTCTGGATACTGTTATTATTTTTTATTACACTTTTATTTATTGGTCTTTCATTTCTTTGCTTTATACTTACTTTTGGCCTTTGCCTATCAGGAAGTTATGTCAAGTAAGCTTTTTTATCTGAAACACAAAATGCATGCTCTGGTCGGTTTGTTCGTTTGAGCTGGTGTAAAAACATGGCATCCCTGCCTGAAGCACATATGAAAGGCTTATTCTAATACACTGTTATTTTATTTTGAGGCAATTATACACTTCAAAACCACACTTAATGGGTGGCCAATAAACCCTCTTAAATGTTACACAGTGGACGTTTTAAAACACCAGGATACATCCTCTGAAAGTTGTAACAAAAAAAAGGTTTATGGCCATCAGTGCAGTAATAGTCCCACAAATACAGTAATGTATATGATTCATGTACTATGTGTTGTGTCTGCAGTGCATGTGAAGTAGGGAGGAGATACTCCCAAAAATAAAACTGGCACGAGCAAGTATATATTCATCTTTGCAATGGTTCATTCGTTCAATGATCTGTGATTCATTAAGTGAAGCCAAAGTGGATAAACAGATCAATGAGATGTGGAATAAATGAAAGAGAAAGAGAGAATGAAAAAAAAAAATAGCAGAAAGCTATTTCCCAGCAGGTCAGACAGGTGGCCAACTATAGAACTGAATAGAGCCAATCTGTCCCCTGTGGTATCCAAGCTGAATGCACAATGCTGTCTCAGAAAAATCACATAGGACTTCCATTACACCAGAATGTTCTCTACCTCTATGGGCCTAGTGTCGGCTGTGAAGCAGCCATCCCATAATGGCCTTGATCCACCTTTAACTACTTCTTTTTCTCCCAGGCAATAGTGTGGGCAGATAAAAACCGTTCACTTCAGCCTAAAATACACAGACAGACAAACTAGAACTAGTGCTTGGAGCTTAACACAGTGAGAGATATATTAGGAGCAGCAACGCACATCCATCCATTCATGCAAGAGGAGAGGATGAGAGATGCTGTTCACTTGTAATTTTGAGTTTTGTGTGTGTGTGTGTGTGTGTGTGTGTGTGTGCGTGTGTGTGTGTGTGTGCTTGTTTACTGTTCATTGAGTATAGACTGTATGTAAAAATGGACGCAGTCTTCCAGTTGTAAAATGAACTCCCATTATTAAGCCTCCAGATTCATAACTTGACAGGGGCAATGAGTTTGAAACCGGACGTTCAAAGACGTCTATTTAGGAACATAATTTACAAAAGTGACATCACATTCTATTAAAGAAGTGCTGAAACTACAGCGATTCAGGGAAATGTTAATTGGGACTATAAACCCAAGAAGTAAGGTTATTTTCCCACAGACTTCGCCCCCTGGTGGTTAACTGCTACTTCCATTGTACTCACTAAGCTTTACTTTTCAAACCAGAACACTTTTATATACAGGCTTTATCATTGACGCACTGGTATCTGTCCACTGTGATCAATCAATATCTGTAAGAGTAATCCAGAAAGTATGTATTGTTTGAAACAACCGTGCATAACAAAACATAATATTCTATTATTTTAAGCCCCAAACACTTCCCTGCTGACAGACTAAACCAGTTTGTTCTCTTGCAGGTATTTTCAGTCAGTGATGTGAATAATGGTGAGGATGCATTCAAAAATAACTCTCGAAATGTGGAGCAGATTCAGACATTGTCAGTGTATTCTGTCTCAGAGTCTTGGGTCTGAGACTGACTCTGCAAACACCATGTGTTCTCAGACTTTTTTTTGTGTTATTTTGAGATTCTGGCTCTATGTTTGGGATTGTTATGATGTACAATCACTGTGGGACCAATCAGAAGGATCACTGATGGCACAGGGTGGTGTTAAGAATCTAAACATCTGAGGGGAAGTGCCTAAAATGTTTGCACAATGCTGTAAAATAGTTGTTAAATGGACCACAGAGGTACAATATCCCAGCATGACTATATAACCTGAACATTCACAGGCAGTTTTCATTGTGCCTCACAGCTCTAAGGTCATAAATACATACAGCGCTTTCCAAATCCACTAAATGTAAATTAATGTGGAGGGGAAACATCTTGGCATAAGCAATTTATTACACCCCTGTATCTGCAAAGAAAGAAATAAAGAAAATGAGAAAGAAGCACACACAGTTATACTGTATGTCACAGGAGACTACGGAGAAGAACATAACAAAAAAAGGAAAGAAACAGCTGTTAGTGTAACAGTATGTGTTTTTCTCGGGTCTGATGGAGTTGCAGAAGTTCTTTAGATGTTATTAACCTCCTGAGTCAGAGGTCGGAGTGCTCCAGCTGGAAGAAACTCTGAGGAGATTGGGAAAGAAGATAGAAAAGAGATAATTAGGTGAAAATAGATTCAGGGCATATAGACAGGTGCTGAAGAAGAGAATGAAAAAAACATTTAATCAAGATGAAGTTAGTGAGCATTGTTTGTCAAGAAACAATTGTCTTTGTGTGTCTGTCTATCTATCTATCTATCTATCTATCTATCTATCTATCTACCTACCTACCTACCTACCTACCTACCTATCTATCTATCTATCTATCTATCTATCTATCTATCTATCTATCTATCTATCTATCTATCTATCGATCTTTCTTTCTTTCTTTCTTTCTACTGTATCTATCTGTATCGAGAGAGAGAGAGAGAGAGCCTGCAAAACCTTAGGATTAGGACAGTGAAAGCTTAAAAAACAAAATACCACCTTTTACAAACACTGGAGAAAATAAACTCTCTGTGAAGTTCGTAGAGTCTAAAATACACCACTACTCAAAATAGAAAAGAGTAAAAGGATTTGCTCAAATGACAATGATATTACAGTAAAGAGTGAAATCCTCTCAAGGAAATTCTGTGTCATGGTATCAGATTGTAAATGTCAGTTTTGTTTTTTGTATTTTAAAATGAAAGTACATCTCATTGTGTAGAGTCCAAACACTTAAGAAACAATTTCACATAAATAACGTGCCAAGATTGTGGCAAGTTTCCTCAGCGGTATGTGTGCTGTAAGTTTGCCCCGGGGTCGTTAGCCAAGAAGAGGAGTTATATAAGGAGAATCTAATGATCCAAGATTTCACTTTCTTGCATTGCTATTTTGTGATCCAGCTCATCATCTTAATGAACGATAACACTTAGCTCTTCTCACATGAGACCAGGCTACAGTACATGTGAGGTTGTACTTAATTCACCGCATCTACATACCTCAGCATTAACTAACGAGGGATATCTGATTATGACCTGTTGACACCGTTTGCAATGTTAAATGTGGTCTATGTAAGAAATGTATTATAATGTGACATAAAGTGCCTAATATTGCATTACAACATTAAACTGAAATGCTGGCTTAACTGCTAACTGTGTCATTTTCACACCCAGCGCCCACGTTGTGTAGGTAGCAAATGCATTTGCGCTAAACTGTGCACTTGTGGGTGTTTTGGTCTTAAAATGAGGTGCAGTTCGGGTGCACTGTTGGAACATCGCTATCTTGAGTCTTATTTAAGCAACACATTGGATGTGCCAACATAGATCCACATACACTCTGCTTCTGCTCATCAGTTAAATTCATTTGGACTGTTGGTGCATTTCTTTATCCTGTGCAGTCTAATGAAGTTGATGAAACAGTGGGTCAGTAAAACAGGTGCATCCTTCATCCTCGACGACGAGGTTAAAGGACCTAATATCTGCTACTGTATATTCTGTCTGTTCCAGTGACTTCTGTACTTGTCCTTAACCTTTAGAACACAGAGCAGCTTTTTTCCCATTACTATGTTAAAATGTGTATAGAGAGGCTATAAAAATATGCAATATATGTGTTATATCCTTTTTTTCAGCACAACCTGCAGGCAATCATGAAATTGTGTTTTTTTCATTTTCACCAACTATATAAACACATGTGATCAAGGTACTCTTATTTTTTTTTATTGGATTGAATTGGTGAAATTTGGAAATTTAAATTTTGCTTGGCACATTTTTATAAACAAAAATACAAGAAAAACAGTCTTTTTTGACTCGCAGGTTTTTTTTTTGACATCATAATTTTGACTCAACAACACATAAGAACACAAAACGTATTCTGTAAAGCCTGAAGGTCCTGAAGCCTCCTTATATGGACATCCTGGGCGTGTGTCCATATAAGGAGTTGTTTATTATTCCCACTGCAATTTACCAAGGGTGCACCTGTGGCACAGATCTGTGCCGTGTGAGCACTAACAAGGGTTTACTCCAAAGCTGCTTATCACATTTCTTTAAAGTTCAATCTCTGCTTGTTGATGACATGATAAAATTGACCAAATGTGTTCATTGTTTATAAAAATAAAACAGACAGTGGGACAATTATTTATGTATGTGTGCATGGACATAGTGTAGTGACAGGCATAAGTGTAATTTCTTATTTCCACGCTCATGCAATGTTTTGAATTGGGATTTCAGTCACCTTTTTAAATGCTAAAGACCACAGTTGTACATATTTTGCACATATATTTTTCTAGACCAGACACTTTGCAGTGATGGAAATGAGACACCTTTTTATGACATCTGGGGAGACAAGTGGAGGATCATAACTTCCAACATTTGAGGTTTTGTCACCTATACAGTAAGTGACAAAACCTCAATCTTCTATCTCTCTGCATTACGCTGCAAAGAAAGACTAAGCCTATGATTGCATTGCAAGGAAGAGAGGATATTGCATCGGCATGAGGGAATCAAATTCAAGCCTGGTGTCAAGGCCCTGCCACCTGTCACATAGTCCATTTCTGAACTACTGGCAAACAAAGTTCAGCTTCCCCCTCTGTGTCAATTTCCAATCTATTCTTTCTTTTTTCTGTCTTTATGTCTCCACTTTGTCCACATGTCACCCTATTATTTTACAGGCAGTTGTATTTTATTTGTACAAAGTCATACAAGTCTGGTACATGTATTATTGGATGAAGTTCCCGTGGGCTGCTAGGACCAAGGATAAGCTGTGTGCTGTGTTCTGGTCTTTGAGTTTTCTTTTCCACCATCCCACTCCTCATTTTAATGCATTCATCTGTCACTGCCTCAGACCAAAGTCTGTAAATGGTCTGTCATTTTGCTCCTGAAACAGGCAATCAGCTTGTGCTTTTTTTTTTTTTTTCCATGATTGTCAGCCTCCTCACCTGCTGCTTACAAAGCCATTGC
Organism: Solea solea; assembly: GCF_958295425.1. Classification (NCBI taxonomy): domain Eukaryota; kingdom Metazoa; phylum Chordata; class Actinopteri; order Pleuronectiformes; family Soleidae; genus Solea; species Solea solea. The sequence goes on along the minus strand of NC_081140.1, from coordinate 8,674,911 downwards.
ATTTCTTTCAGTTCAGCTATTCACTCATCTCTAAGGCTCCATCAGCTGCCTCAGTCTACCTTGATTTTCCCAGTTGTTCTCATCTGGCAGGAGAACAGCACTGATTCTTTCATTCACCTCCCCCAGGCAGCTGGATCGGCATCAAGACTGTCATATTGGTTCTGTCCAGCAAGCTCCAACCTCTTCGTCTTATGATAACATTTTTTACATTGTCTTTGGACATAAAATGAATTAGAATTATCCAACTACAATAAGCCATGTTCTAAATGCTGCTAAAATCATTACTATCCATCAAATTGGTGTCCTGGTGATTCTTTGTCAGTCCACTTTTTTGCACAAGATATAAGATTCATAATAACTCATTGTCTGTCACAATGATTCCCCAAAGAATAAAGATGACCTCAGACATTTTAGTAAATCTGCGTCCTGTTTTGCAACAGTGAAAATCGCAGGGAGTCGCGCCGTTCAAATCCATAGACGTACAAGAAAACATATACCAGACAATATGTCAAGCAAGGCTGAATTCATAAAATGTAAAGATTGTAGATATGCCATCCCAGGGCAAATTGGATATCTAAGCAAGGACAAGCCATAAAATGCACTCGAAGTGAGCATAGAAGATGGAGTGCAAGGCAACATATTCCCCTTGTGCAGTGCTCACTTATCAAGAATAGAATCCAACACTCTTTAATATTTTGTTTATTTTACATGCTTTTATTGCCAAGCGTTCACCATAGTAGGATAAGGGAAACTTATCAGGATAGTGTCGGTCTGTAGAAATGTCCACTCTGGCTGTTTCCACACTCCTGCGGGACATTATAAGAGTCACTTATATTAAGTCTGTCATGTTTGGCAATATATTGCTCGTTCAAAGTGGATTTAAAGTTTACAGTGAACTCTGGCGGCTTGAACCTGGCGTAGCCGCCATTAATTGTTGCAGAAGCTTTTCCTGCCACCATAGCGGCATAAACAAAGTGACCCACGTGACTTCTGCCTTATTCCTGGCATGTGATTGTCTGCAGTGAAGAAGAAACACGCCATAAAATGTCTTTAATTTCTTGGGATACTGAGGAATTGTTTATGGTGAGACTGCAAACAGGTTTTGTTGTGGTTAGCATAGATACATAACACGCTAACACATGATAGCATGTTGTGATAGCGGTAACATTAGTGTACTATTTTGGATTAATTTGACATGTGCCCTGGCCGGTTAGCCCTTACACTTCAATCTACCCCTCTACCTCAACAAGAATTGGGACACACTTCACCAACAAGTGAATGCTAACATAGAAGGGTAGAGCTAAGTGGACGTGGTATGGGCAAGGAATGAAATGTGAATGAGCCTGATTAGCATGTATTGCGAGCATAAACAAACCAAAACAGAACAGCTGTGCTGTCAGGTGGCAGATGGCCCCAGTCAAATAGGTAATGAACACAGGGCAGAAGTTTCCTGGAACCACAGTGAGCCTGTTGAATGAGCACTAAACACACATAAACATAGCAGAGAAACAGAGGCAGAAGTGAATGAAGGAGGCAGACAGTTGCAGGCATTACCACAATATTAATGCAGCTGGTTCATATCCCAAGAGAGAGGTTTGTGGATGAGGTGCCTGCTTAAGTGAGTAGGGTCACTCACAGTTCTACCTAGAATGTTCTTCCTCCTGACATTGTAAGGCTGTTATTTAGGGTTATACTTGACAGCCAGTCACCTACTCAGTACACAGACATGGCCTTGAAAATGGAGGAAGTGGTTAAAAGACAGGCTGCAACAAATATGCCAAAAACCTGCACACTAATTCTCCTCTTTATGCACTCTTAAGATTGACTTCTCTTATTCCAACATGAAATCAGGAGGACTGTTATGGCTTTAGATTTTAGACATTTCCCTGGTAACTGTTGGAGATTAACCCACGTTTTTAGGATTGTTAAGTAGTTTTAAATGAGTTTGGCACTGTTCGGCTTGATTTCTGTTGAACGTCTCTTCCTGTGATGACACTCTGGCCATTCAGTGGCCGGCAGTCGGACCACGTCACGCATAGTACCTACTCAGCGTGTTTGGAACCTCGCCAGAGCAGGTACTAAAAAAAGTATCTGGTACCAGGTACTATGCTAGTGGAAACTCAACTTAACCGTGCCGTGGCGAGGCGAGTAGAGCCGGTGGAAAGAAGAAAAACACAGGGAAGAAAATAATTTAGGTCAAATAAAGATATAAAATACACTATCAGCATAATGAGTAAAATAGAGAAGGTCTTGCAGTGGGGCTGTGATGATTCTAACCCATACATCACTATGTCCAGAAACACTTTGGTCACACATCCACACACACTGGGCTGCATTAAACAAGCTTGTGATATTTCAGCAGGACCATATTACACTGCGGTGAAAACGGCTATGAAAAGAAGCTGTTTTCTATTCACTATCCAATGACTATAGGTCTGAATGAGCAACAAGATTTTCTCAATTAGTGAGGTTCAGCTCAGTTCAGCATTTCTTCACTGTAATGTTCTTCTTGGCAATGACTTCATAGACCTTCTTCATATCTCTGAATAAACAGTAAAAAACATCACAGTAGAGTTCAACTCAGCCGAACAGTCTGAGAATTATGGTTTTTTTTTATTCAGGTTATGAAAACAGTAGCATGACAGAATTAAATGAGGTTATTTCACCTATGCTGATTATATATCTCCGAACGCTTTGATTTGTCTGAAAGTGTGAAATTGAATGGATTGCTAAATCTACCATGTGCATAGAAAGATAACTATTATTAATTGGTTTGTAAGAATAATTTCACACCAGGAAATGGTGACTTCTATCTGCAATATCCTGAGGTTACCACAAGGTCAAATTCAAAATAAAGGAAGCATGTTAAAAGCAAAAGCTGCCAAGCTGACATGGCACACATAAAGACTATAGTGGTAGTCATTAATGATGTTTGAAAAGTTGCCGATTGTTTGCTGAAAGAGATCTTTTTTTTTGACTCTCATATGACACAATACTGTACAGGAAGGACACCACAAGGGTCATCACAAGATATCTGTCTGTGGACAGATATTTTTTCACACCTGACAAAAACGTTATTCAAATGGATGATTTAGATATTCTAATGCAATGTTACTGAGAACTTGGAATGGAAGGTGGCATTCTTTCTCTGACTCTCTGACCACAGTGGGAGGAGAAGGACTCGTATGTTTTTTTATGTTCATGTTATGTCCTAACTATGATTAAAAAAGTCAGGGTGGGCTTAACATGTTGATGACAGAGCAGCACTGTTGAAGCAGTTTATAAAAATAGGCAGAAGATGATGCATGTGGTAGGGATTTTTTTAATGATAGTAAAAGCAAAGTCCATATTGAGACGTTAAGACTGCTCCTCTAAACAATTCCCAATCTAGCTTAGTCTGTAGGCCTAACTGTTGATTATTAACTGGGGTGATACTAAATCATGAATATCAAAACTGACATGTTTTTATGGTCTTGGTCTCGAATCGGTCTCGACTCCTAAAGGACTCGGTCTCGACTCGGACTTGCTTCCTCAAAGACTCGGTCTTGACTCGGACTCGACTGTATTTGAAAACCAACGGACTCGGTCTCGACTCGGTCTCGACCCTTCAAAGACTCGGTCTTGACTCGGACTCGACTGTCTTTGAAAACCAACAGACTCGGACTCGACTCGGTCTCGACTCGGTCTCGACTCGGTCTCGACCCTTCAAAGACTCGGTCTTGACTCGGAATCGGCATAGGCGGTCTCGTCCCCATCACTGGAAAGTGGTCTCTAGTTATCGATTCATTCAATTTAATTTTCTTACCCCAATTAGTTAGTTTTTCCTATTGTCACACTTAAATTTGTTTTTATTTTGGCCATGAGTATTAAGTCTGTGTCACAATTGATGACCTGCTTACCAGAGCAATCCTAACTCTGGGTTAATACAGGCCAGCAGAAAGGATCCTTCATGCAGCTGCTGCAAAATGACATTTAATCAAGCAAAGATAAACACACACACACAGAAATCTTTTCTAAATTCATCCGCACTGTAGAACAATTGTTTTGAGTTTCCCATTCTGTGGTGTCATTAAAGCGTGATTATTATCATGTGCTTTGTCTTTGTTTTCAATAACCAGTGACCATCACTCACCAGTCTCCAACATTTACAAACCAAATAACACCAAACACCACTCTACTCCTGTTCTATGAGATTTGATGTGTGGTTTTCTTACACTGATTTTATCCTGAACCACAACATGCCCCTCAAACTTTACTGTGTTTGTACACCTTTGTGTGATGATGATAATTTCAACAATATGGAAACAGTTGCTCTATGAAAATGTGCATCGTAACACATGTAATGTGATATTTGGGCATCCATTTTGAGGAAATGGTTGCTGAGGGGTATTTTATGTGTGTATAATTTGTATGTGACTTGGGAAAACATGTTCCTAAACCTACCCAGACACCTGTAGAAAAACTCATATTTAACCCCATGACATACATTTTAATAATATCTTCTCAACATTTCAGTTTGGGTAATGAAATGACGCCCTATCGAGTGAGTTAAAAATAATAGGCTGTCATCTACTTATCTAACAAATGATCCACTATTGTGTGAATGTGTGAAATTTTAAACAGCGAGTCTCTCACAACAGCAGAGGTGCTGTTGACAGCTTCCAGGTTGCTGCTGGGTGTAATCACAGTGCTTCTGTGCTGCAGTGGAGCCGAGACATCACCAGCGAGAAGCAGATGAAGCTGCTTTAGTGCCTTACATCTCCCCAGGGCTTTCTCATATGGTAAACACTGCTTGACGGCAAGGGTCCACGTTCATTATTTATGGTTTACAAATCATTTTGCAGTCATTAATATTTCATTATGTAGACTGTTGATTTCACGACGCAAAGATATTAGCAAGAGCGTCACACCACAACAATTGCAAATATGCCTCCATTTCATTACAGTTCTGACACATGGATATTTGTAATATGTGGCAATGGACAAACACACGCAATAGCCCATTTGTTATAATACTACACAGAGTAAGCGACTGGTTGTCATGAGTAAATAATGTTGTGGGGTTTGAATTGATGGCAAGACTGGGAACAAAACGCTTGATTAAAAAGACACAAACAGGATATTGATTTAACAGTTGTATCATATTCATTTCATATGTGCAGTTTATGAGCTATGACTATGAGCTATTTTTTTGCTCACTTCATGGATTGTTTTATGCTTGGCATGTCCACTTTATCTGGGCTTTTACAAGATATTTTATTTTATTTTATTTTTTTTAAGTATTATTTTCACTCATCAGGAGACATAACAACTGTCCCATTATGTGACAATAAACCACTTGGGTGAGTGATGTGATCAACCTTCTGTGACAACAGGTGAACCTAACCTCCCTGGATGATATCTCCATGGCAACCTGAATTAACCTTCATGTTTTCCACATGAAACCCCCTCGAGATAGCTCACTCAATACAGGGTCGGGTGGGCTCTGCCTCCGTGAAAACACTGCTCTTTAAAACCACTAGATGGCAGGCGAGACCAAGCTATAGGCGCCCACCACACATTTCGTCCAGCGTTTGGTTCCAGCACCTGCTGTGGTTGTAGCACCTGCTGTGGTTCTTCTCTCCCCGCTGCCGCCGCTGCTGCCGCTGCCACAACTGAGAGGTTTCTCCTCTGAGGCTTTATTTCCTGAGGGCACATCTTTAACTGAAGCGTCGAGGTCAAGATTCTCCCTGCGGACACCGAGCGTCATCAGGAGAGCCAAGTTTTGCTGTGAGGAGCGTTGAGCTGTTGGAGCTGATTAAAGGACAAACATGCCTTACTTCTGGATTTACAGCGTTTGGATCCCCAGCATCGCTTTCCTCTTCGGATTTCAAGGCAAGTGACTCTTTAAAAAAAAAAAAAATAATAATAATAATAATTAGCAGTTCTAATCTCTGTATAGTCTGTGTAACTGCTTTTGTCACGTTTTCTCATATTTACATGAAAATGCTGATATTTCTGTTGCACATACATGTAGTTCTGTAAAGGCAAAAACAACAACAAAAAAACAAACTTACACTTCACCAAAAGAAGAAAAGGGAGCACACCTGTATGCTTTGGAATGTGAAACATGGCCGTCATGCCATGCCAAAGAGCTCAACAGTCACAGTTAGCTGATAGCCCATAGTAGATATATTGAGCTTTGACAAAGACTCTTTTGTAAGTGTTATAAGAGCAAAGCCCCAGGTAACTCTGACACAAAGTTTGAAGTTCTGTGAAGAGGAAAGGATCTGAAATCGGAAGTCTCTCCTAACAAGCTGCATCTTGTTTGTCCCGCCCTGACTCCTCTGACTTGGATATTTGAAAGTGAAATTTCGAGTAACCTTTCCAGAACTAGAAAATCAAGTAATTGCTGCGTTTTCCTTGAGCCCATCCGTGTTATTTAGCCTTCACTGAATCTCTTATCCTTTCATTTACATCACCTGACCTCACAGATGTCCTTTTCACTGGGCTAATTGAGCTGATTTGGACCATGTCAGGGAGCCCAGAGTAAAATCAATTAGGTTTTTTTTTTTGTCTTCCAGGATACACTCCACCTGGAACAGTGTGTACTGTGACCAGAATATTGGATTCACTCAACACTGTTGTGATGTTGGCAAGCTGCCTGAATAGTGTGAGGTGCTGGATGGGGAGGAGGAAAGAAAATGTAGAGAAAGCGTAGTGTATGATTTTAAAGAACAAGGCACAGGGCACATAAAGCTAATGAGCGATGCCAGTTAAATGACTTTGTCCAGCTTCCTTCCATCGTGCTACTGTTCTACCTTCGACACGTTACTCTGCAACTCACTGGCCTGTGCAAAATGTGCAGCTTAATCGTTATCCCTGGTGTTTCATCATGAAACAGATGATGATAAATTGTCTACTTAACCATAATCTCATAAAGCCCTTTTAGTCTCTTTCCCAAACTTCTCTAGCCCATGCATCTACTTTTTATTCAGCTCATGTTGAGCGTGTTACCTGCTCTGAATTTTAAATTGAAAAGGCTTGACAAGATTTCTCATCTCATTTGACTTTGCTCTAAGTAACTCGCAGAAACCAATAACTCACCAACTGATGTCCAACTGATCAGATCAGGTTCCATCAGATCTCTGTCAGGTGACTGCGGGCATGTGATCGACAGTCGCTGAACTGTTTCTTGTTTGGATGTGTCTCCTAAATGCAGAGATTGTGTCTTTCACTCAGAGCTTTGTGACATCTGGGATTAAGCAGCTACTGTCTTTCAGTCTTTGTCTGAAAGATGGCGTTGCACGAACGACATTTTCCGCAAGAAACAGAACTTTAAATCAGGTCAGAGATGAAGTACAATCACATACGTCCTCAGAGGTGAAGAGATCAGACATATTTAATGACTGCTTTCAGTTTTAATGGCTCCTGCTTCGGGCTACACCTTTATAAAGCTAATGTGTTGTATAGGTTGTGCTTCGGTGAGACTGAGATATTTTAGCTGTCAGAATGAGCCTCAGGAAGCTGGAGAGCAACTGAAAAAATCGAGGTGATTAGGAGGTGAACTTATACGAGAAGTTACGTCAGGATCTAGTGGTGTAGCGTATAACTCTGCTTGTATATACAGTGTCCTTATATGTCTAGGTCTTTATATAACAACCTTGTTCATTAAATGCTGCACCATCTCACATAAAAGCCACATGCACTCCCAGATTTTTGTCAGTTTTGTCAGTAGATTGGCGCTAACAACGGTGAAAAAACAAATCTGCTCGGCAAATGAAACAAACTAAAGCCCTTTTTATTTGATTTAACGGGGAACTGTTCTCTTCAAAGGGCTGCATGAATGCTTTGATCGTCTTATTTTCCTCCTCATCAGGACACCACAGATTTTCTCCTTTTTATTAAGTGACAGTTTGTAGTTTTCATTAGTAGCTGCTGTGCACGTTGCCTTGAGAGAAAAGGTAAAGGGACATTGAAAGAAACTACAAAGGTGACAAATGATCATCGTTTTCTGTCTGCAGCTTTGAAAAGGTGACACGTTTTTATAGGTTGTGCTTCACTGAGTCTGACATACCCTAGCTATCAGAGAATCAGCCTCAAGAAGCTGGAGAGGAACTCCGAATAGTAACCCTCGGTCCTTTTTCCCAAAGTTGCTTCGTAATTCAGCTTTTATTGTGAAATTTTTGCCGGGCATTCACAGTGTATAACAGTTTAAAAGAGTTTTGTCTAATATAAGTACACTACTCTTTCAGTTTTTAGATATTTTATGATGAGATGATATGACATAATGTGTAAGTGAAAAACAAGGAAAACGGAGGATCTGGAAATTCACTTAGAAGTTGTTGAGATCAGGGAAATGGTGAGATTTTTTTTTTTTGTGGACAGTTCTGTGGATGTGGACACCAAAGGTTGAATAATGTGGGATTTCAGCAGCAGTATACGTAGATTAAGAAGCTAAAAAAAGAGAGTGGAGCCTGCACCTGTGATATTGACTTCTTTGGATTATGCCCAGTGAACAGCAGCTTTTAAGGAGGAGCTGTATGTGAATGTAAATGTTCACATACAGCGATTCATAGCAGGAAAAACTACAGATGATCCACAGTGAGGAAATGAGCGTCCTGCCTCCTGTGTGCTCAAGCCAGGTGTCAACTCCTTGCCTGGAGATTCTCTTTGGAAGATTCTCCTGCTGTTGTGAATCCATTTCACTTGAACCCACCGTGTTTGTCACATGTAAACCAGCAAAACTCAGAGATTGTAACGATCCAATGACGATCCCGGACATTGTTAGGACTTCATGTCTGAAAACAGCTTGTGACCGGTCTGACCTTTTAAAGGACAGTGTGTGTAGAGGTAGGGGCATAGCAGCTTTAGTCATCAGATTAATAACTGAAAAGCAGAGTTGCACAATATGTGCCAAGAATAATGATATTGCAACTATTTTGACCGATTACTACAATTGTGGTATGATTATGATTGGTGCGACTGATCATTTTTGCATCTTAATGGTCATAGTAACGAGAAAATAATCAAATCACGATGATTTGACATTTTTGGGCATCTATCAACAAACACCATTTTTTCTTAAGAGCTACATTTGGGCTTGTGAATTCCATGCATCACTGCATAAATTCATAATGCTGCTGTTTTGTCACACATTTTATCTGAATCAAATAATTGCTGTGACATTCAATTTGGATATCGCATCTGTCTATATTTGCGATTTTGATGAATTTGCCATTAATTTTGCAGCCCCACGAAAAATGATCGATGCAGGGCTCTGCATATATTAATATAGTCACACCTGCTGAAATAGCAGTGATAGAAATGTGGCGCAGCGCAGGAGGAACAAGATGAACAGTCCATTTTCATTAGATTTGCCTCCTGTCATTAGTTGTTTTGATTATCAAGTCATCATCTGAGCAGTGGAATCAGTTCTTCTCCCAAACCCAAAGAAAAAATAAGACAACTTTCACACAACAGTCAGTTTTATACAAACCATTATCCCAATGGGAGCTCTGTCCTGGAAATCAAATGGAAAAAGTGGATTTTCAGACTTGGATGGAAAGCAGTGAATGTTGTTTATAAAATGTTATGACTTTGAGTCTTCAGAGTTTGGAAACAACCACGAAATACAGCAAGTGTGTTTTGTGTGTTCACTATGGCTGTCACTGTGATAAAAGCTTTGAAATTTAATCTTAAACCCGTTTTGCAATATATACAACTGTAATATGAGGAAAAATTAAAAATCGGACTGAAAAAAAAGTGATGATTTGGATAACGGCAAAATTCTGTGTTACATTTGTAAAACTGTTAAACAAACGGAACAACTCACCACTTGTAGTATATATTTGAAATGTACTGTATATACCTTGGGGATAAGACATATTGGACACTCTAAATTGGCCGCAAGTGTGAGAGTGGATGGTTGTTCGTCTCTATATGTGTCCCTGTGACGGACTGGCAACTTGTCCACGGTGTACCCTGCTTTTCACGCTATTTCAGCTGAGATTGGCACCTGCTATAGAAGGTGAGTGAGTGAGAGTGAGTGTATTTGCCATAAAAAAAACAACTTGCACTGGAAGAGAATGGCCCAGTCTACTGTCATTCTTCTCTATACCACAGAAAATATTTTTTTTTAGTAGTTGTTCATATAATTTTGTACCATTGTGGCTACAGAATTCAAGTGGCTAAGTAGGACATTGATTCCTTTCACAGTACAAAATAAAAAGGCTGGTTTTTATCGCCTTGAGTCACAGAAGCCATTGGTCTGGTAACAATCATCACCATTATTGCAGTGACAGTTATTTTTAGATACTTTGTGTTTGTGTCTGTGTGTCTGCATGTGTATTTGTTACCTCTTTAGGACCTTTTTTATTTTGGCATAAACAGTGACCTTGTCAGGACCAGTAGTCCTCATGGAGAGTCAAAAAATGACTTGCATCACGAAAATGTAGAATACATTGAAACCAGTACAGACTGTGAGTTTTTAGTAGAGTAACAAAAGTGAAATGGCATATATTCTGTTTGCAAATCACCAAATTTCCAAACAATCTAAGGGGAAAATGCAGACTGAATGCACATTCGTGAGTACAGTACATGCACTGTTTAGAAGTTGAGCGTAATATGACTGTAATGCTGGAGACATTTGAATATCTGTATCTAACATCTGTTGGTGAAAAGCTGCATGTTGCAGCTGACCATCTCTCACCCTACCCTTCCCTTCCAAGCATGTAGTAGAATCTAGGGCTCAGTCATGTTTAAGCATGAAAAACATGGTGGTCCAACATGGTGACCTCTGTGAAGACCAGCTCATTCTGTGGTAATTGTTCACTCAGACACGTCATTATATGCTTTTTTTTATATATTCCATTTCTGCTAAATGGAAATAATTTCACCTAAATCTTACACACTGGATCTTTTGATATGCCATGAGTGGTTGAAAACTTTCCATTTTGATACACATCATTTCCTCTCTGATCTGCGGCAGGCTTAAAAGCAGGCATTTCTTCAAACACACTTTGACTGTCATGTTTGGAAGTACGAGACGAGAAAGTGCTGTGCTAAAGTGGCTGGTGTCATTTTCAGTGAGGCCTGCTGCAGTGGAAAGTGGGAGGACCACAAAAACTTGAGAATCACCAATTGATCATTTAAACAAACTTTCTCTTAATGCAGTATGTGGAGAATCAATTTGTTCCTGTGTCTTCATTGCTATTACCTTTCACTGATGGACTGTACATGGATACACTCGTACACCGATGTTTAAGTTGACAGGGTTTTACATGTGATAACGTCTAAGATCCCCCAATGTGACCAGTTACCTCCTTGGCTTCTATGCTAGGGGACCAGGCATATTACTAGACATGTTTATGTAAATATACAAGATTATATTTCCATCTTCAGTCCCTTGGCAGGTTTATGGTAACCCAAAGACAAATAAGACAGGAGACACACCAACATTGACAGCAGTAAAGACTGAGACAGGTTCACACCTCACAAAGATATTTTTAGACCCGATCTCACACACATTAAATATAAAAAACATGTTACTGCAATAGTTGAGTGTGTTTTTTTGGGTGATAAAGTGCCAAAGTGCCAAGCATTAAAGTGCTGAGGATTTCATGCTAAAGTGCGAGTGCTATTGCCGATCTCCTTTTTTCCAAGGTGCTCGTAATATTGCACATGGTTTTAAAGTGCATGGGTAGATTGCACAAAGCCCTACCCATTTGTGTACATGGTGGTCGATGTAAGCACCATTACACAACAGGAGTAGGCCTCATTAGGGTGTATGTACAGTAGATGTGACATTCTGGCTTGTTTGTAGTCATAGTCGTGGTTTTAAAAAACAGACAGAGCTTTCAAAACATAGTCATAGTTTCGGAGGACAGGCAGAGCTTCTGACACCACAAATCACGATACAAGCAATTATACATGGTGGTGTGCTTGTAACCATTGCTGTTTGAATAATGAATAATTGGTACATTGTCTGATGTTTGCCGGTATTTTATTCCAGATTGTGTGCCTCTGATGGACGTCACTATTTGACTAAATGTGGTCTTTCGTCTGGGTTCATTGCCGTCTCCTCTTGTTATAGCTCTGGTGATCCGTCTGTTTTTTATTTTATTTTTATTTTTATTAATGAATATAGCTATTTAATAGTGGGGGTGCAAGTCCATTCAGCACTTTGTAGATGAGACAGGTTCCAGAAAAAAATTAGAAATGTTAATTATACTACATTAGCGCAGGAAAAACATATACATCGGTGTTGGTTATCGGCCCAAGCACTGCCAATATTGGCATATTGTTTCAACACAGAATTTTCAAACTTGCTATTTTGAAAAATCCAAAACCAAAAGAACACACACACATACAGTAAGTGGCATTTGGTTGATATATATGAATAAAAAGACCAATAAATCAAACATTTTTGGACCCATTTAATTTGTATTCCATCATCTTAATAATAATATATAATTTTTCTGTGCCCGTCCTTCAGTAGCCTGGCAACTATCAATACAGGCTTTTCCCTTCCTTTGCTTCTGTGTATTGATTTACACTCTAGGAAACGAGAGCCCTTAGTGAAAGTTTGCCTTATGTGGACTTCTGCTGCAGCCGGTGAGCTTTTGACTGTTTTCTGGGATGTAACTGGGTTTTGTTGTTCATATTGCATGTAGTATGTCATTTTAAGTAATTTTAATAAGCTGGTTAAGGGGTGTAGGTCATGTTAGTTAAATAAAACTAAAACGTGATGCATTTGAAAGACTTGCCTTAACAACAATTGTGTAGTTGAAATAATTCAATCATTAGATTTACTTGTATTTAAATGTGTTTACTTTTGATATGCTTTGCAGCTAGCTATATACGTACATGGTCCATGTTTGGTCATTTAAAAGTATATGTGTGTAACAGTGAACCTCTCATAGTAAATTATTCTATAACAGGATAAAAAAAATTGCGATGATTCTGAGTGATATCTTTTGCTTCTGCCTTTTGTTCTTTTCCTTGGGAGTGACAAAGGGGAGGCTGTAAATCAGTGATTGAGTTGACAGATCTTAGATGGTTGAGAGTTTGATCTCAGTCTCCTCTAGTCTACATGCTGATGTCTCCTTGAGTGAGACACTTAACCCCGAATTTCTTCTCTTGTGGTTGTGACTGTGTAGATGACAGATGTGTGATAGGAAAAGCAGTGCATACACTGCAGTTGCACTGTATTCATGTGAATGAATGTAAAAAGGGTAAATGGAGCTGTAGTAGAGTTCTCAACGTGCCTGAAAATGACGACCCGACCAGGCCCACGGATCTTTAAGCCCGAACACGACCCGGCCCGCAGGTCGCATCATCTGGGTCTTCTGGTATCGGCTGCTGCGCAGTTAACAGGCGGGACTTTGGAATTTCGGCCACAGGAATGTTGCAGCTTTGTGGAAATCGGTGATGGACTTTTTTTTTTTACCTCCAACCGGTGCTCATGCCATTGACGCACGGCTGCCAACTGTGCAGTATCGTTGGCATTTTGCTGGCAGTGATGTCTGAGTCGTTCTGCCCATCCCAGCACAAGATGCACAGTGGGATATTTGTCCCCCTCCAGTTCACACTGAGCATCATAATAGACTCCAAAAATGACACTGACATGCCCAAAGTGTCGGGGGTTACGCACGCAGCAGCGTCAGGTCTGCCCATCTCCGTCAAGCAGGCAGCCACATTTACTCTTCACCACACGTGAACAGCGATGATTCACAACAGACGAGATATAATTTATAACCGGCAAGAAATGTGTTTTATGAGCAGAAAAAATTAAGCCCGAAGCCCGGCTCGACCCTGACCCATTCGCATATTTTTTTCGGACTGAACCCGCTGCGAACTCTAAGCTGTAGGTGCATTTGCTGTGTCTTGTACTCGACTGTCTCACTTCATGATCATGATTTCATTGATCTGAAGATTGCAGTGGGACACCTTTTCTTCACATTAAGTGAATGTCTTGCTGTGTGATTTCTGTTCACTGAATTTTGTCTCATGGAAGAGCTTTATTTTCCAACAGCACAGTGTGTACCCGCTGTAATGTGATGTTCAACATGCAATTCTGAATCAATGTTGTCTTGATGCAGTCCATTGAGCCTCCGCTGCTCAGTGAGCATATGTTTTTGTGAACACTTTTCTCATGCTAATGTCTGGAATATAATTGTTGATTGGTTAATTTATCATTCAAAGAAAGTTCAAAAGGTTTGGATGTTTAAATACGAGAAGCAATGCTTCAACAACAATGACTCTACAGTTAAAAAAATCTATATTTAGGGATAAAGTTTGATAATTAAAATACTCTTTTGAAACTCCTCATCAGTGTTGTAACATTCAATAATCTGTCACTGTGATTTGTTTTTTAAAAACTATATCTAACTATAAAAAAAATATCTGTATTGTTAAAGTATTGTTTCTTTGTTTCCAAATGAGGCTTGAGCTGCAGCAGCAGCTCTCTACTCTTCTCAATTCTTGGGTTATTATACTCTTTTGAAGTATGAGCCAACTTATAACCATCACTGTTTATTTATCATGTTTCATTGACCAAATTATTTTTGCAAGGCCCTTAAAAATTAGATGAAGGGAAATGTGAAATCTTTCTTCCCCTAAATTAACCTTGGCTGGGAGGTGGAAGGAAAGGAAGCTCCCATATGCTGCTGGAATTGTGGCAGTGTGGCAGTGCGCTCATTTGCAGATTAGTACTAAAAACACCTGTATTGTCTCTCACATCACGCCACTCTCCCTTCATTTCCCTACGTGCAGTGCACACACAATAAAAATATGCTGTCCATGGTAAAAAGAAAAAACGCTGTCCATGGTACTGAAACAACACATTGTCTCAAACAAGTAATTCTGGTAGAAACAGAATATCAGTTGCTGTTTGGGAACAGACTCGCACAACAACCCTGAATAAATAATACATAATAATAATTGTAAAAAGGTTTAGGGCCAGTCCTCACAAACGCACAGTTCAAGCAACAAATTCTGTTATACTTATCAGAAGTGACCACAGAGTCCTGGGTTATTCTGTCTTTGCCTTGTCTTACTTAACTTAACAATTATTTACTTTTGCACCAACTTGGTAAAGGTAAGTTAAAAAGGTAAAATATAGGTGATTAGAGTGCAGCACCACCATGCATAGGTGGCAACAGCAGGAATAGCATTGGATTGAGAACACTTATTGATCTGTTTGACTATTAGGTTTTTTATTTTAGGAACCTAATTGTAAAGAAAATCAAAGGCTATAACCTTTCCCTCCACAAGAACTTTTCTCATTTACCGGAGGATTTACCAAGGTAAATAAGTTTCTGCTAGCCACTGTTAACTGTCTTGATTGGTTAGGGAAGGTATAAACCCACGATACAGTATTTTTCATTCTCATCTCTATCTTTTGCTCCAGCTCCTCTCTGTTCATCATCATCTCTCACTTACTACATTTCCATACAATCACTTTGCCGTTGCATCCACAAGCAGGGAATTGATTTATTGAATGAAGTGTGTCTGCCTCCACTCCACTAGGGGGCAAAACACCCCCGGCCAGCTTGTTAGTATAAGGTGTTAATCTAGTTTGTTCATTCAAAGTCTTTCTACCATTCATTAACAGTTATTTACTGTATAATATCAGTTCTTCTTCTATTTGTCTCCTCAGTAATACAAATACAATAACTTGTTTTTACCAACTGTGTTTCTATTTAGTGAAGAGACTCTTGACTTTATTCTTTGGTTGCATTTAGGCTCCTAAGGAATGTGAGGAATGAGGAGGCAAAAATGGCAGATAAGGGAAAAAGAGACTGTCTAATGAGACTGAGATAAATGTAAGTCATGGCCATCCTTTTAATGAGAACCAGTCTGAAGCTGTATTCTTTCCTTTTTATTCTGACCAATTTTTCTTTTTTTTTTAAATGAACACAGATAAGCAGAAGCAGTAGTTATTTATATGGTAATTCCCCAAAGGCACACGAGACAATCGACCACCCATAGTTTAGTTGAATAGTAATTAGATGTTTTGTATGACTCAGGTGAGTGTCGGCTGTTTTTCTATCGATGTTTCATTAATCCATGTGTGGCAATGTAGGGTTTGAGGGATGTGATGCCTTCAGAAACCAACCATTCTTCCCAGAACCTATTGTCTTCCTCACTATGTGAAAGTGAAGGCACAAACCCAGTGTTCACATTAATTGATCTGTCCATTGGCCCGTTGAGGCCTCTTTACCATATGAATGTTGTGTGTATTTATGCTGTGTAAAGTGTAAACAGAGCAGATGCAGAATGCTGTAGCATTAATGCCCATGAAATAAACGTCATTATTCTTTCGATGGAACGTCAGATGCTGGAGAGGTCCAAGAAATATAACACCTATTGAGCAGTTCAGTGCCAGACGTGCTGATTTGTAAGATTTATTTGAATGTTGATATTGTCCAGATGAAGCATCCCCCTCCTCTGTGCCATTTTTTGCGCATGCACATACTGTTTTAGCTTTGACTTACTTAATGTCCATAAGCAGATGAGCCATTTCCCACATCTTATACCAGCAGCACACTGCAGGACAACACTACACTGAAACAGAGCAGCCTAACAGATATAAAGTCCAGAGATTGGCCACGAATCTTTACAGTTTGAAGCTGATCTCCAAGAGTGCACCGTGGTCTGCCCATAAACCACTAAAGCAGCTTGATTAATTGAAACCATTAATTCCCACAGGAAATGAGTTAAGCATTGTCTTTTTAGAGCTGTTGGCCTTCCAATAGGTTGAGTGATGAATTGAGAGTGGAAATTGTCTGGTTTTACATTAGAGTGATGAAATAATGGTTGGCGAAAAAAGAAAAACCTGCACCAACAGCAACTCCTGTGTCATTCCTGGATCAGTGACAATTCTCTGTCGTAGTCTTTATTGTCTTAGCAAATACAGGTGATGTAGATTATGCAGCATTTTTCTAAAAAAACAAGGTGTATATTATTCAATGCAATGTAGGATTTAACACTATTATTTGCAAAATCATATGTTGTGATAAACTCACACAACAGCTCTTGGGAAAGTGAGCACTTGGAACCGTCTAGTGAACTAAAGCGTCAGTTGTTTTCTTTGTTATGCTAACAAAATACTAAGTGATGTTTATTTGTAATATAGAAAATGATATGCTAAGAAATCATTACTTGGTTTCTCAAAAGCGATATAATATTGGCAACCAAAACATCGTAATATGTAACTGTATCGATTTGCCCCGCCCCCAGTCCCCCAACAGTCTCGAACAAATGTAGTAAAACATTATATATTTAACTGTAAAATATTTTACTAAACAATGAGCTCAAACCTCACAATCCCACTATTTTCTTTGCTGTCACTGATGAATATTTTTTCCATGTTTTGGCAACTCACTGTCGTAAGTTGAGAACAAGCACAGAGACAGGCTTGTGGCCACACAAACTCAAGGTTCACTCTCACAGGTTGTCTCACCTCAGGCTCTGTTGTTTTAATTTCATCATGTGTCCTGCTGGCTGGAGTCAGGAGAGGCTCCAGGAGAGGATGTGACCCACAAAGAGGTTAAGAGAGACACAGCAGGCAGGAGGCCAGGAGAGAGCAACACAACTCAGTCCACTGCCAAGGTTGCACACCTACACAGCTACACACACTGCTAGAATGCCAGAGGTTACTCAGCTGGCTTACATAAAGATTCCCATGGCAGCAGCTGACTGATATTAACAGCCGCTGGCTATGACAAAGTACAAGGAGCAGCCTGTCACAGCCGGAGAGGCCAGGATGAACAGTGGAGGAGCAAAGAGCCAGAATCCGTCCCAGGGGTAACAGACAAGAGTTGCATAGGCAGTGATGGAGGGTTAAAGTTACACTCTGACACCGTGGTTCTGACACAGTCCCAGAAGAGAGAGATTGTTTAAAGTGGGCCATGTGGATTACAGATAAATCTTTACCTTGCTGTGATTGCTACCATCTATTTTGCTCCCACCATGTTGAGAAATATTGCCCACAAATACACAGTATAATCTGCCACATGCTATCCCAGACCATGGGACACGGGACAAGAAAGAAGAATAACAATTATTATTACTCCGCATTTAAAATTAACTTTAATTTTTGCAGGTACATTGTGATTTATTAAGGCATGCAGAGAGCGTGTTGTACATTAAGCTCTGTTCTGGCCATCTCTTTACCCCAGAACATCCTGTTCTTTTGCTTCCAGTTGTCTAAGCAACATTAATTTTGTTCTTCCTGAGATTATTTTGGCTTGTTTACCTGTTGCCGTCGCATCACACTGACCAACTCTGAAAGATAAACCGCACATTTATGAGAATGAATGAATGTTCCCCGGTCATTTGTCTTCCTGTCTGTCCCGTAACTAATTCCTGCCCATATTCCTCATTTCCATGCCGAGCGCCTGAATCATTAAATGTGTCTTTGCAATTAACTGTCTTTTCTTATCTGTTAAATAATGTCTAATGTACATGTGGTGGTGAAATGGGGCACATCCTGTTGGGAAGTGTGTGTGTGTGGTTATAAGACATATTTATTATATATTATATATTCACAGCTGTTTTACAGCCAGTATACAGGGGGAAAAAAATTAAATATGGAGATTAAACAGTGAATCATAGGCTTGATGCTGAAGCTGTATAATGAATTTAATGATCATTAGATATTAGAGAACATTTGTAAAGGAAACAGCTCAAGAGACAAAGATCCTGAATCCTTTAATAAAGGAAGGCACTCGTTTTCACTGGAGATTATTGTCAGTGAAAACATAACTTCTCTCCGATGTGACCTTTTCCGGGAGTCAGAGGTTTCAGCCTCTTTTGAGAGGAAACAAGAACTGTGTGGAGCGTTGTTAATTTTGTTCTGAATGAGCTGCTAGAGAGGTCTGAGTCACACTCTCTAAAAAAAGAAAATTGTTCAGTTCTCATTTGTTGTAGTTTATCTGAAAAATCAGGAGACATGAAAATGACTTTTTGGGTTAAGTTGAACCCAAAAAAAAATCTGAATTTGGGGAAGAGATTTGTGAAGTGATTTCATGAAAAGAAAAAACTATTCTTATTCTCTCAAGTCATGTTTTTTTTTTTTAAAACCACATTGACCACAGAGGCTTTTACTGTGTTAAAAAAAAGATTTAACAGTTTCCCACCAAAGACACAGTCTGCAGGATCTGTGAAACATGTCATAAAATATTCATTCAGTTAAACGAATTGCACATTACCAGTATGTGCCTGCAGAGACTCTGTATTGTGTTGCCTGTTTTGTGAAGCTGAGCAGACAGACAGCATTAATCCTTGCACTGTCTGTTTCTCTCCAGAGAGATTCTACAGCTCCATAGCAAACGGCCAAATGTTTGAATGTCTGAAAATATGACTCTTTATTGCTTACAACACTCGCTGAGTTCTGACATGTACAGTATCTGGCTTTGTCACGTCTTTGCCGGGAGGGTGCAGGAAGATCATGGAAACAGTTGAAGAGGATTATTGAACAAACAAGTTTCCTTATCTGACAGCAGCATAAACAGCAGTTTAAACTCAAACACAGATTATTATCACAATCCTGATGTTCTGATCTCTTATTTTTTTCACACTTAATTTGAAACTATCCATGCCATATTGCAGATGACATTATATAACAGACAATGCTGGTCAATAATTGTTGGTTGTGTTTATTTAAAGACAATATATAGAAGGAGTCTTCCAGTTTCCTCTGTGAAGTCAATTGTGAAGTAGGCATATATTGAACAGCCACTAGGGGGCGACTCATTGGCTAAAAAAAAGTCAATTTAAAATGAAGTCTATGAGAAAGTCCATGAGAAAATTAGCCTACTTTATACGTGGTTTATAACACCAGTAAACATTTAATAAGGTGTTACATCTATAGTTGTGGGTCTTATTCAATAGCACAATGTCAAGTGTGTCAATACAGTTTTAAAATGGACAATAAAGCTCCACACATTTGGATTATATCCTATAGGAGCGTGGTTATAGGTAACGCCTCTGTACCTCCATTTGAACAACATAAATTGGGAATCTGGAGGCGTGATAATGTGCGTCTCTTTTGGGTAAAATCACAACCTGCCACCACGTGGGCTTGTCCAGTTTGTCCAATCCTTTCTGTTTCAGGCTGGTTAATGGTCCACACTATTTATAGTATCTGTGGCCATTAATGTTCCCAGATGGATTGTTCAATTTCCTTATGGCACTTAAAGTACTAGGTGGACTGTGCACATTGTGGAAAAAGCTCCTCTGTGTGTGTGTGCGCGTTTACTTTAGGACCTTTTCTAGCATAGATACTGGCCTTGTCAGGACCAGCAGGCAAAACTTGTTCCTAATGAGGCAGAACCTAATTTAAGAGCAAGTGGTTAAAATTAGGGCTCAGATTTGAGTTGTAGTTAGGCAGAGGTTAGAGTTCGGCATTATGCTTAAGGCTCGTGATAATGCTTCGTTCACACTGTCCAAGTGAATGGAAGTCAGTGCAGTGAATAGCGGTATCCAAACCTTTTGGCATCCAAAAATAAATGTTAATTGATTTTTTCTTTTGATTGTTTGATTTTTCATTTCAAAAAGAGACTGACAATGACATCAAAGACCTGAAGCGGCATGTCTTGACAATTTTCCTGACACCTTTCATTTAAAAACATCTCAGGAGCCTTTTCTTTAACATAGAAGTACAGTCATTGAAGAGCTTTTATTAAACGCAACCCCACAATCTTTGCTCCATTTTATCCCACTCTCTAAAATATTACCTTGACATTCAGTGCTTGCTTTCTTTTTGCAAAACCATCTGCCTCCCTACTTTTTTTTTATTTTTTACAACTGTTTGATTCAGCTTGATGTGGATATTATGCAAAGCCATAATGACATTGTAAATGAAGAACTCATTTATGGTCTATGGCATAGACTACAACATAAATAGCAGATGAAGACAAGTAACATCAATTTCCAAGGGATTCTGCTGTCAATTTACACTGACAAAATTATGTTTGGGCAATAAAATCATTTCCCTGACATCTCTCTTAAAACATGTACTGTACAGTGTATCAAGTCAAGGAGAACCTGGTCGTTTTCTTTCCTTTTCTCGTCGAGGCAAAGTGAGACAGCCTTCAGTCCAGGTTTATATGCAAATGTAACTTAAGTAGATCAGGACCCTGCAGTCATCACTTTAAACGAAGGACACATCTGCACACGATGTGAACTTTGTGACTCAGCAAAGTCGGTGTTTGTTCTCATGTTCTCAGCCAGAGGGATAACATGTGCCCCATCACTGGTCCACTCCACATTCTCCGGAAGCTGATCGAAACCTGGACAGCTGTCCTGTTTCCCGGTCTGTCTTCTGTCAGAGCCAAAGGGCTCCAGCTGCTCCCCTGTGTCCTGCCTGTGTTTGGACCTCAATTGTCTTCTCCGCCAGACAGAGTAACAGCACACATGGTGCCCTCCGTCTTTTGTCCTTCAAACCGTGTTGATGTTTCCCCTCTGTAAGAGTTTTATCAATTATAAATTATCCAGTGCCCTTAGATCATTTTCTTGGTGACATTACAGGTCAGTAATGACATGGTAACAGTATGATCATAGGGACATACAATTAAAGTAATTAGTTAATCTTCAAGTGCTCTTTACTGTTAAGGGTCACAGCCTTCAGGTATGCAAACTGTTTTATTGCTGTTACTCTTGGGTTACATATGGCACATGTTTCAGATCTTTGTGTTTCAGTGAAGCATCAAGGAGTCAAGGTTAATGATGGATGACACCTTCAGTGTCTTGTTATGACACAGTGTCGTCGTTTGATTGTGCTGACTGTTTCCTCTTTGGGAGAGTTTCTACTTCCATGCTTCACTTGCTGTATCTACACTACTTTACTGATAAAAAAGAAGGAAAGAATGATGATTTATTTTTTTATTTTTATTCTCATAGATGATGTAGTGCCAAAGTAAACTTGATTCCAAAGCCACCCAAAGTCGTTAGCTGCAGGCAGGTTCCTATGGGCTTGACTTAGGTACTGTTTAAGTTCCACAATTATCAAAACATGGAAGAGTCATGTAAAGGGTTAGCACAGTTATTTACGCTTGCTTCTAACCAACCCAAAACGCTACAGTACAATTTATTAGATAACGTTACATTCCTTGCTAGAGTATTTACTCAAAGGCCAATGGTTAACTACTTTAATTGTTCACAAATAATACTGTAACAAGTTATCATGCATGAATCATCTAAACTAACCCTAATAGCAAGAGGAGCCTGCAGTATATACGTTTGCATATACGTTTCCCAGTGTTACAGTAATATCAAACAACTTTGTGAAAGCACAATCCTGTGATCATAACACGAAGGAAATGCAACTCTGTGTCTCACACAGCTGGACAGCGGTGGCTGGGTTTTGTTATAGCTGGGTAGTTCACATCAACAGCACCTCCACCCCCTCCCACTCTTTAACACCATTTTTGCAGTAGTTGTCTGGATGAAGGGTCTGGTTTGCAAAGTTTTGACAGAGCCAGTAGCACATCTGACATGCTCAGGAGACGGGCAATAAATAAGCTAACAAGTCTGCAGAGACTTTGAGGGGAGAATCTCTCGGAGAACAGATGGGATCTCTTATTTTCTGTTGGATAGTGGAGAGATAAAAAAAAACACACAAAAAAACAGAACATAGATGAGGCCCATCGTGGTGAAGAAATTTCCCCTGCGGTGATTTAGAGTGGCTTAATAGTGTGGTATGTGGTGTTATTGCAGAGCACTGTCGAGAGTAGCAGAGTCTTTTTTTGTTTCAGTATCTCAAGGCACTTTACATATTAAGGCCAAGACCCGTCTACGTTAAAAACAGAAAGAGGAACCCAGCAGCGAACATATTGTAAGTCTATTAACTAAATATCTGGCACACGGAGCAAAAGAGTGTCAAACAGTGGCGATTGCTCTAAGACAGCAAGGCAAGCTCAGCTTCCTCTAAGATTTTGTCAAGTATGTACTGTGTTGTATTTACATTTCAATATTAAGTGTGCGCTACAACGCGATTAGAATGTGTCACTAGTTTGTTCGGAATCAGCTCTTTATCACGGTTGACGGATCGCCTTACGTGATTTGCGTATTCCTGTAGCAGCCTCCGCATTAGCTCAGTTTCAACTGTTCTCTGTGGTATGGCACAAAATAGTAGTTTTTTCACTGCGGCAGACGCTGGGCTCTTGCGTGATGATTGGAGGAACTGTCTGAAAGGCGGAACCAGTATTTGATTGACAGCGTTGCAGAAACATACAAGACAGTGGAGCCTTTTCTGCCTCAGTCCTGTGTGGATTATGTGAGGGAAGTCTGTAGACAAACAGCTGGTCGTTGTGTGTTATCTGTACGGAGATACAGTATAACCCATTTTCATTTGTACTATTCACATACACTGTGAATAAAAACACTATTATAGCATTTCAGTTTCACATAATTATTGTTTCCTTGTTCTAGTTGTTCGTTTGCAGAATTTATGGAAGACTTTATGTAAAAATAACTGGGCCTGAAATTAGCTTCTCCTTTTTCAAAAAACAGCAGCCACCACTGGTATTAACCCTTTAACACCAAGCATAAGTTTTTTGGCCTGTTTTTGGACATTGAGATAAAAATGTTTATTTTAAATATGTCTTATACTGTTCAAATTTCAAATTCAACACGCAAAATTTGGTGCAACTAGAGTGTTTTTTTTTGTTTTTTTCTTAGATACAACTTTGTGTTTCATTTTAAATTGTTAATACACTATTTTAACATGGAGTAAATTGTAAATAGCTGCCAGACATTGGAAGTTATTCTGGAAAAATGGGCAAACACACTTAATCACAGGACATTTTCTGGACCTTTTTTGGTTAAAATAAGCAAAAAAAAGTCCAGACCATTCCAGTCCATTTTGAGGCTTAGGTGTTAAAGGGTTTGGAGAGTGTGAGAGAGCAAAATTAACTGCTATAACTGCTCTGATAATCACTATGCACAAAATTGCATGTGAAAACAATGAGTTAACAAGGAGGTCGCTAAAGGAGCATAAGCGATTTAAACAAAACAAGTGCATATCCACTGCTCTCAATACAATTTATTCTACAGCCAACACTGCTCGCTCTGTATGGATACATTTATGCAATGAGTGGAAGGTAGGGTTTTTTTGTGATTTATTTAAAAAAAAAAATATTGTTGATGTTTATCAAACATAATGAGTAAGGTTTCTTGTCTTCTGGTCAGTGTTTCACCTCTGCTTTGTTACCTGGAAACTTCAATGACTGCAGCTCCAATAACGTAGATCCACATTCACTGCAGGACTTGTGTCCTTGACTCAGTGGAGTCTTTGAATGGAAAGGAAAAAAAAAAAGTTTTGAAAACTATGAAAAAGTTGTGTGTATGACAGATCTTCTCAGAAGTTGGCTGTTTGAATTTGAAACTCATGTCAGAGGTTATTTGGAGACTCGTGTACCTGTGTGTGTTTTCTTTGAAAGAGAACCACAAGCCTTTCATGTTGTGGAGCCCAGGGATCTGAAATTCTGTGACATTCAGCCGGCCTTATCAAAGGATTGCATTGATGTCAGACTTGCTCTCTCACACACACACTCCACCAGTCACTGTTCATCTCTCTGATAGTGCTTCAGTGTTTTCACCCTGTAGTGCAGACACAGGAAGTGGCCTGGGTATTGTCAAAACATTGAACATTTTAATATATGATGACTATTAAGTAGGGATGTAACGATTACCGGTATGACGATAAACCGCGGTAAAATTCACGACGGTTATCATGCCGTTTCAAATTTTAATTATCGTTAAAACCGTGATTGATTACCGCAACTGATTACCGATAAACTCACAGTGATACTGCTCATTTCCTGGAGAAGCAGCAGCACCTGAACGGCACTCGCTCAAGCGGGCGCGCATGCGCAGTTTGCACTGTCTGTCCAGCGACAACACGGCTGAAGCCACCTGCGCTCCAGAGATTACCCCCCCGTAAGATCAGAAATCTGGGCATATTTTGTATTTTTAAAGGATGTTGAGGGTAAAATAATTGAAGACAATCAATCCTTGTGCAGAAAATGCAAAAAAAAAATCTCCGCGAAGCCACTTCCAATATGATGAGCCATCTCCGTGACCACCACACACAACTTTTCAGCGAGTAAGTCAACAAAAACGGGATTTCGGAATAGTGGTAAACGTCATGGTTTGTCTCGCGAAAGCGAGTAGTGTGCAGACGACACATACCGTAGCAGACCAAAATGTGTTTGTTTCTGTGTTTTTTTATTTTATTTTTATGCTGTGTACGACCGCTGCTACTTAATTATTATCCGACACAGAGTGAGGACCTGTGTGTGTGTGTGTGTCAGTCAGTCAGATGATAATTATTATTATTATTATTAATAATAATAATAATAATAATAATAATAATAATAATAATAATAATAATAATAATCATATAATATA
This sequence comes from Solea solea, assembly GCF_958295425.1. NCBI lineage: Eukaryota > Metazoa > Chordata > Actinopteri > Pleuronectiformes > Soleidae > Solea > Solea solea. Next base: position 8,649,513 of record NC_081140.1, on the reverse strand, counting down.
AAATATCTTTTTTTAAATAAAACTTGGTTAAAAGATTTCAGTGTGTGTGTTCAGTACTTTTGGAACATTTTGAACACATCTAACAATACCGTGATAATATTGATAACCGTGATAATTTTGGTCACAATAACCGTGATATGAAATTTTCATATCGTTACATCTCTACTATTAAGTATATGTCAGTCTCTGTAGTTTTTTACACTCTGAAAAAAAATCAAGCATTTCATTAAAGTTAGTGTTCACATTGTCTGGTCTCTGTTTAAATATGTTTCAATCATAAAGAATGTGTTTTTTTTTTTGACATTTACTCTTTCACATTTCTGTGACTCTATGCCTGACCTTCTCAGTGTGGTCAAACAGAAAAGATTAACTTAAGTGACCCTCGAGCAGAAAACAAATGAAATGTCACATATCACCAGTTTGAGTGTATGGTCTGACAAGCAGCTCTTGTGTCTCTGTCTGTCCCTAACTGCTCTTCTCTAGTATTATCCAGAACAGACTATGAACAAGTGAAGTCAGACTGTCTGATCAGCACTGTTTTGCTTTGTGTTTCGCTGATTTACCTTCCTGCACACTGAGGCTATCTCTCTTCACCTAAAGGTATAGCTGAAGTTTAGCTGCTTTTGCTAAAAATCTCCTCATACACCACCCCCACCACCCGCCATTTCTTGGTGGCCTACTTTGGCATTCCCATTATTTTTACGTTTAACAATGTAAAGTTCAGCCGAGCCCAAAGTTGTTTGCTATGCCCCGAGGAACGGCAGTTATGAAAACGTGGCATTTAAGGTGACGTTCAGCCTTAACGGAATGTTTTTTATATGTTATGGAAGCACAGTTTATGCCTGCTAGCCGTAATGACTGGACCATGGCAAAAGATGTTGTTGTTCAGCCTAAATATTTAATGCATGAGTACACAGTCATCCATCTTAAAATGTTGCCATCAAAAAAAAAGATAGTTAATATTGTGATAAGCCACAGCTCATTATTTTGGATTGCTGAACCTGCTGCTTTCCCTTCATCTGATGTTGTTCCAGGCAGCCACGTACCAATAACTCCAGCTACAATAACTCTTTATCTGCTTTGATTATCACCTTTCAGCCTGTCCTCTCTCATTCAGGAATAGCCACTGTTAATGATAGCAACAATGCAATGCTTGTTTCTGTTGACTCCTGTGTTTTTTGGAGATAAAGACTTTCATTTCATTAAGTCTCATTTCTTCAGTAATAATAAGAAATCAACACCTGATCCTTGTCGTGGACCGAGAGCCTAATGACGACCACACCGCCATTTATGTTGGGTCTAAATGAGAGACTGAAACAGACCAACATCTTTGGGAATATTTTGACAGATTATGCCTTCTAGAGCCATTTTGGTGGAGGAAAGTGTGGAAAAGGAGCACAACAGTCATCCATCTTAAACTCTGTGGAGACTCGTATAATCAGTCGGGATGTGCTGTGATGGAAACCGCTGGGATGCATTCACTAGAAATAGAGCAACTCGTTATCCAGCAGCATTGGAAACCAGAGCTCAAAGGGAAGAGTAAATGCCATCAGAAACTCGAGCTTGCAACTTTACTGTAAATTATCCACTTCCAGAGGTCAAATTAGTATGCAGTCATGAGTTCAGGATTTGAAGTCATTTTGCTGTAGACCCATTTCATCAAGTGTTCTGGTTAATGTTATTGAGAAAGTCCTATAATTTCATTGAGCAGCTTAATATGGCCACTTAGTAGAGAAGAATTGGACCAATTTCAGGCTTGATTCGGCCTTGCCGACAACTTGTTTCTCTGTAGCCGACTTTTTCAGAGCAGTTGGTGCCTTCACTGTTTACTGCTTTTTCACACATTTGGCTTGTTACTCCCACATGGTTGTTTGTTCAGAATTAAGAAGTGTAACTAACAGGCCAAAGGAGCTGATGTATGTCACAGATGACTTGGCTGTACTTACAGCAAGGTGCAGTGTTTGAACCTCTGCTGCTTTTTTGGGGTTGGCAGAAGAAAAAGGAATTTATACGGAGATGAAAAGCAGTGTTTAACATATTCGACACATGGTGTGCAGCTACGATATAAATCATGGCTATGTTGCATTTAAGCCTGAGCAGTCAGACAAGCTGTGTCTCAATTCTTAGTCTGGATACTCAAGAGTGTGTATTTTTTTGTCTGGATGTTGTCAAAATGCAAGGTCATAGGTTTGTCTTTGGACAGTGGGGACATGTCACCACCATTATTTGGAGAAAGACAGATATGGGAGACGGGGAAATGTGTATATGTGTGAGATGGGTGAGCAAGCGGATTTTACGAGGATCAGTGAACACATCACAGCCAAGCAGAAATCTCGCTCCGAGTCACGGAGGAGACGAGAGAGTGTACGTGATGTGCTGTTCTGACAACTCAGCGGTGAGTTTTTAGGGCTTTCCATCCATACCTTAATCACACAGGCAAATCTTCTCCACGGATCTGCTGTGACATGAATATGAAAAATATTATGATCATTTTACTACAGAAGAGACGAGAGTCGTCTGGCTCTTGAAGACCCAGCTCTTCCAAGAGCATCTTCTGTCCTAGCACTTACCTTACCCCCTCCCCTCACGACAACAGGCTTGATGGAGCCTAAAGAATTGTATACCGAACGCTATTGCGATGGATGAATGAATAAATAAATAAATAAACTCCGAACACACACCATATCTGCACATAACACAGTGCGTGCAACCTTTTATCAAACAATAGAAGTGTGATATGTGGCACAGAGAGGACAGCACCATGGTGTCTCGGTTTGTATTTTAGGTAACCACATTACCTTACTCGCACCCTTTTCTATAGACACGACCCAGTAAATACATTATCTCGCTCCCTGTTGCCTGATGATTATCTGACCTGCGATGCACTCATTTGTTGTGTGTGCTGGTCGAGGGGTTCAATTCAGCGTAGGCCCCGAGCATCAAATATGAGTTTAATAATACTCTTTTTCAAGAAATAAGAATTTTATTGTGGACCATTTGAATTTCTCAAGGACCCATACAAACCTGCACCTGTGGGTCCACGGACGTAGTACATTGAAAACCTATCAACATCACTGCCTAGACACTGGCTGACTAAATAGCCACAAATATAAGCATATTGTCTTAAAATCTCTTTCCAGTGATTTACTTAAGAGCACTTACACAGTTTACCTGATTTATAAGCTGCAGTTTATTTCATAGTTTGTGCCAGGTTTCCATTATTGTTAATGTCTTCATTAGTCTTCTAGTGCTCTTTCACAAAATGAATTGACACATTTTCACAGTTGCTGAACCGACATTCACTACGCTAAGTGCTTTATTGTTAGGTTCCAAACAGGTGGCCTCAGACAACGCTTTCCATTGCTTTTCTAGCATCACAGTAATGTATGTGTAACACATGATTAGTAGGGTCATTTCAGAGTCGTGCGTTATGATCATGGAGTAGGAGGGTTATGAGTTTATGAGGCGTTTTATGGGAGCCTCAGTAGCTTGGGGACTAAGGTAATAGCTGACCTTTTCCTTTGGCCTAATGGCTGAATCTGCGATGAGCTCAGTGATGCTTCTTTTCCCCCATTGTTTGCCCTATTGCCTGAGATAAACATAGTTATTTATACTCTGTCATTCAAAAGTGTTGTGTGCCAGTGTCATGAATAATGTATGAAATCATGCAGTGAGGATGTCAAAGCGGACATGATTTACATTTCATCCTCTGACTGATGGCCTCTGCAGGTCTGACTCCAACATGAAAGAACACTTGACTTGTCCATGGGAAGCAGCATCGCTCATCCTCGAAGCAGTATTTTTCATTGTGTTGCTTTATGAGCGTCCGTCAACCATTTGCTTTGTTTCTTGCCTTCATGATGCTGCTGATAAGTTAAAATAATAATAATGATAATAATAAAAAAAGAACTGGCTGAGCCTTAATATCAATAAACGGCACAGTAGAAACTGAATATGAAACTTTAACAATCTCCAGTGCCAAGTGGTTATTTAGGTTAAATGGGGTAAATGGGGTAAATGAACACATGCAGTACGACTATGCAGCTGAATTTATTTAGTAGTAGTAAAAAAAAGGGCAAATAATTTGGGATCAAGTTGTCATTTGGCAAAAACTGACACAATCTTTAAAAAAAAAATTCTGCATATTCAATATACCAGCTATGAGACGGGTGACTTGCGTACAGTTGATGGCAAAGTGATATAATAAAGCTCTCATCACACGAAACGCTGGTGTTTTATTTTAAACGCTTTGGATGATGTGGAAGTTAAATATGTGGCAGTTAAAGTGTTTCTGGGGAAGTGTTTTATCAATCACCGTGCTGGAGTGTTTTTTGCCACAGCAGGTATATGTTTATGGACCTCCGTCAATCACTTTGAGCAAATCTCATTTATTGAAACGAGATGCATCGTAACTCATCATTTTGTTGTTTGCGGCTAAATTTGAATGCATTTCTGGCGGCCATGGTATGTGAGAGCAGTGGGCTGTAGGGACTGATGTTTTTTCCCGAAAATGAGATGAGAAACAATGACAATTATCCTTTCTCCTTTCCTTTCTTTTCTTTAAACCCCAGGTCATTTCAGACAACAAGAGCATGCACAATTGCTCTTGCTTTATAACTTAAAAGAGGATAATAATAGATGAGGAGCAATCTACATGGTCAGACTTTTGTCTTAATAGGCACAAGGTGCACAAATACACATCTGCTGCATTTTATATAAGATCCAGCGCCAGAGTCAAAATGTGGTATTAAAAACACAGAGCAGAGTTTAGTATGAAATCAAACACACAGTGTATCAGTGTGCATTATTTACCACCAGGCCTGGAGGCCTCTAGCATCACTGACCATCAAGACTCATTCACTGACCCCGCTAACTAGAACCAAGTATTTCCTTCCTCCCTCTGATATTTCATAGTTGGATTACCCTCCAAGTCACAGTTTGGTTTATGTTCTGCAAGGGATTATCCGTTATCAGAGTTTGGGGGACGTAAGGACTTTCACAGTTAAGATTTTTACTTTTCAGTTGTTTGAGTATATTCATGACATGTTGTGAGCTACTAAAAACTGGGCGTTTTGATTTCAACACTTTTGCTTTGTGGGGAGGATCTCAGGTTACCTTAAACCTACATGTGATTGAGTACCTGTGTGCTGATTTTTGGTTGTGACTCTCAGGATTTTTACTCTTGTCTCAAGGTTTTTTTTTTTATTATTTATTCCCGTAAAGAGAAAATTTAGGGTGTGAGAAGATGGAGTCATTTTAATTAGAGTAACAGGAAAATCTCCTCTCATTCTTGGCATCAGTGACTGGTCTGTCAAAATCAGCTCTTTCCCGGTGTTGGCTGGGGCTGCTCCTTAAATCAGTCCTTTACCTTTTGCTTAGTCAGGAGTCATTATGTTATTCTGGAGCTGAAAAATGTCTAAAAAATGTCAGACTTGAAGAGGTTAAGCAAACCTGTCGAGATGTTTTTCCCACCCTCTGCTCAGTTCAAGGCAAAGTTGATGACAGAGTTTGTAGCTCTCAGCCTTCTCATTGTACTCTCGGCATCTTTCTCATTCCTTCCCCCACCTGCCGTGCACAGATCAAAACCTCTTACTCTTTGAAATATATTTTTTTTTAATATCAGCCTCTGTCTTTGTGTCTTCAACAGTTGAACGTGCTGAAATATTTTAGTTATCCTCCAGCAGCAGACATCAAATCCAAAAAAGTAAACATTTATCTGCTTTTCCCAGGAGCATATTCTTTTTTTTTTGCTTAGTCATAAATGTCACCAATTACAGCAAAGACATGATAGAACAGCAGAATTCAATAGGGATAGCAGATTTACTTGACCTCGCTATGAATGTTGCAAATCTGTTTAATTATTTTTTCTCTGAGGTGGGAAAGATTAGATAGTCAAGTCCACAAACTATTTTTGTATTGTTTTCGCGAAGCAATTAATCTGGCCCAAAGAAATACTTGACAGCATGGAAAGTGAATTAAAAAAGGCACAACAAATTAATGTGGAAATTAAGTGGAACCAGTTTAGATGCACTTTTAAAGACTTCTCCACTAAATATTTCTCAAGAAGCTTATTTTGTCATGTCTTATCCCTCACCTGTCAGAGAGGATGTCAGCGCTGCTCGCCATTAATCCACTAGCATGTTGGACTCGGCACTGAACGAGGCGTTTAATGTAGTGGCTGGATGCTGTGGCACAGATGTGGACAGGGTCTGCTGTTGTGATGATAAGGTCACGCTTGCTGTGATGTGGATTTGTGCTCGGAGTTTGGAGAGGTGTCGGGGGTTGGATTGTCAGTCAAGCTGGAGTCGGGGAGAGACAGCACACTGACATTTACTGTTGTGGTTGAAACCTGGAAATGTAAAAACAAAAAAACAACCTAATTATATTAAAGCTACTTGAGAAAGGAACGGCATTATTATGCCTCTGTATTTATTATTATTATTATTATTATTATTATTATGCCTAATAATAATAATAAAAATAGATTGGGGAAAGTGTACACAACACTGAAAGATGAAACACAAGAAATAAAATTCTTCCAATCATCTGTCTAACAATAGACAGACCACACATACACCCCCCCCCCCCCCCCCTTTTTTTATTATTATTATTCATTGCATTCAACCAGTGCCACTGAATGTGACAGGAAAAGGAGCTGTCTGAAGTGCCACAGTTTTTTCTTAAGTACTTTAGTAAACCCTTTGTTGTTTATCTGTCTTTTATCATGGCATGTATCCAGGAAACAGAGCTGTGAGGTGCAGACACAGGAAATTGTGACCAGAAATTGTGACCGTGATGGAATTATTATGTCCAGTAGGGCTGCACGATTCTGGTAAAAATGTGAATCACAATTTCTTTTCAGAATTCTTTGGCCGAATTTTTTTTTCACAAATCGAAATGTTTATTGTACTCATGAACAAAAGATTAGAGACATTCAACAGTGTGATTTCTTTAGGCCCTGAACATGGCCCTGCATACGGGCTTCCTCCTCCTCTGAATCAAGAGACGTAAAGGCGATTCATGTGTTGAGAGAGAGAGCGAGAGAGAGAAGGCAGCGACAAGGCTGCGGTGAGAAACTCAGAGAGTAATATGGGATTGTTTATTTTTCGATGCAGCTCATGAAATAAAAAGCAGAAGAATCGTTGTCATTTAGAAATGAGATCATGTGTAGTTTTTCGTGCAGCCCTAATGTCCAGGTTTATTTGTGAAGTGAAGCTTTCTCTGTGAGTGTTTCTTGATGTTTTTAGCCGTCGTGCTGCTATATGAACCTTCTTCACTTTACTCTCGCCGTGTGCTTTTCCCGCCTCGCCTGCTCAGTTGTGATGTAAAATTGCGTGTCGCAACTGACACGAAAACAAAAGAAACTGAGAAGCACAGAGTCATGTAGAGCTGAGATTTATTCAGCATTCTGTGAACTTATTTGATTTTAATGGAACAGACATTACTGTAAACTCTTGCAAACATTTCTGCTATCTACTATACAGGTTTTTCCAACGTTATTATGATCAAACTTGTATATTTAATAGACAATCTTAAGGGTTTTGCAGAAAAGTTCTGTTATTATACAGAATGTTACCAAATCCTTACAGTCAAACATTTTTAATAAAATTTCAGCTGAATACTGTTATTTTATATTTTTTTTTCTTGAATTATTACAATCAAACATTTTTAATGAATGCACAAAACAGTACTAAAGGTTTTTACAAAAAAATATTGTTATTTTACAGACTTTCCCTAATCATGACAGTCAGACATCTTTATTTATGGAGAATCCTAAAGCTTTTGCTGGAAAATACTTTTGATCAACAGATTTAATCCAAATTATTGCAATAAAACAACTTAAATGAAGTAAAAAAAAACACATTTGTTTTTACATTTACTGAAAAATAAATGTATTTTACTGATGTAAATAAATGATTACACTCAAACATCTTCAATAAACCGTAAAAACAACTTTAAAAACAGTCAGACGACTGGTAGCAGCGGCTGCCAAACTACAAAAATGAGTTTGTGTTTAAAACTACGAGACTCTGCTTCTCTCTGTGACCCCTGTGACCTTCTTTAACTCCTTCCCCTCATTGATAGGCCCATGAGAGTGATAGACGTTTTGTACCTCAGGCTTTTACAGGCTTTTACTCTTCAAGCGTTTCAGGAGACTAATTCAGATTCAGTGGCTCTGACTAATTTCATGCTGCGCTTCTATTTGGAAACAAATATGGAGAAACAATGTTTATATAGCGGATAATCAGCAAATGGCCTGCGAGTGTTTGGGCAGTGTAGAGTAGGTGTAGGAGGAAAGCGGTGATCCACTTCAAACATCCACTCATATCCACTCCATTCATTAACACAGTCATAGTGATGATTGAAAATGTGCTGTTTCAGCCCGGCACAATTAATGTAATTATTCCGTCCACTTAGGGTGAACATAAATTAACTTAAAACTTAAAGCTTAAAAACTAAGCTCCGTCCATTTGATTCACATTTTTGTTGCTGATAATTCACAGCTGTTGACTTTTCCATTCATTTGAGCAGCCTAAACAAAGTGTTAACCATAACCAATTAAGGCCCAACTGTAACCTTAACAAAATCACAATTCAAATCTTAACCCTGAACTTAACCAGTGCATAAGAAATGAGGTTCTGCCTCATTAGGATCAGGTTTTGGCCTTCATGAAGACTAGTGGTCCTCACAAGGTAGTGTTTATCACAACTACACACACACACACATACACACACACGCCATAATGTTATTATTTCATTTTTGAAACTCCTCAAGTGGGCCACAATGCTTTTATGGCTCCAAACGATAGAATATTTTCCCCATATGAGAACAGCACGACCCTCAGAATTTCAAACGTCAAAACTTATCTTTTTAATGTAGTTTTTAGTTTGGTCTAACTATGTCGGTAAGAATGATTTATAGTCTGTTCAAATTTGAATGCAATTTTTACGGTTATGATATACTTTTGTTAATAGAGCAGACCGATTGTTTTTCTTGCTTTTATTTGACTGTGTAAAGCACCTTTGGTTGTAACTTTTCATGAATGTGTAATATAAATACAGACTATCATCATCAATAAACCTTATTATGTCCAGGATTTGGTTTCTATGAGGACTACTGAGGAGGGCAGTGTTTATATCAAAAAACGTTCCTAAAGAGGTAACAAAACAGGTACACAGACCCTCACACACACACAGAGGAAAAACCCATCCGCCCCTAAATCCAAGACACAAGTATTCTGCTCAATCTTGTGTAATATTGTAAAAAGAAAGAAAAGCTGATGACCAACTGCTCCTCAGGTGACTCACCATGTTGATGCAGGCTGTGATCAGTCAATCAACAGAGCAACATGTTCGTCAGGAGCATGAATTACTCGTTCGAGTTCTGGGATACAAAAAAACAAAAAAAACACACCATCTGTGACATCAGTACTTTGGTTTCCAGTGCCTGCTCAGTTCAGGAGTATCTACTCTCCAACAAAATCACACTGTGACCAAATATATGGAAACGTGAATTTCAGCTATTCATCAGTTGGTGCAGTCATTTCTGTGGCATGAGTGATTTTAACTCAAAACAGGAAGCTTCTACTGACACTGTTAGTTTTTTTTTCCTTTGTATTACAAAGACTGTTTAAAATGCATTTGTCAGTTTCACATCCGAGTGACTGCTCTGCAACTGTAATAACTTGCGCACACATGAAAGATTATGCATGTCTGCAATACCTTTTTTAAGAAAATGCCTCTATCAGTGTCATTTGCCTGTCAGTGCCTGATGTCTCTGTGTGTTGGACTGTGTCATTTGGCTCAAAGATGAAAATGTTTTTTTGCTTCTTTTTTTTTGGAGCTGCAAAAGGAATATATTATGGGTCATTTTCTTTGTGCACTGAGCTAAAAATGGTTTATATATATATGTGTATTTATATATATGTGTATATATATATGTATGTATATATGTGTATGTGTATATATATAGACACGTGTGTGTGGTTTTGTTTGGGCATTGGAGTAAACACACACATACACAGATATAATAATTTGTATTTTTATGCATTACTCAAGTCTTGATGATAATGTATTCACCATAATTTTGTCCACATGATTTTTTACACTGTTGTAACACCTGTCATGTTAAATTTAAGTACTGTAACTTAATATTACTAATAACTGTGATTCTGTGATTCCGTGATTCCGTACCTTGCAATCTGTGGCGTTGCGTGTGATAAATTAATTCTGAAATATCAATGTGACCTAAAATTCAAACTTTTTTTTAAAATGAGAAACTATTATATGATTGATGTGGTGCAGTCTGGTGCTTTTTGTAAATTAGGGCCCTTTGTGAGAGGCTGAGTGATGAGCCTGAGCTGTAAATGACAGATCTGGTTGTAGCTAATATCATTAAAACAAACTGACGCACCATCAGTCATCAGCCCTCCCTGCACTCTTTACTTCTTGATTCTTGACCACACATGCCCCAGGCTGATTTAATAAATGACCTCACCAAATGCCACGTCAACCAGTATCTGCTATTCACGGCATGCTTTGAGCATTACATACACATGCTGGATGAGTTAAAGACCGACTCTCAGTCCCATCATTCCAATCCAAATGCCAATGATCACAGAATTTGACAGACATAAGAACAACACAGGTGATGGTGCCCTGACACTTGCACACAACTGTAAATTATTCATTCTATACACAGACGATGTGATTCTTATTCAAAGCGGGCTGCACTGATAACCCCATTAGACTAAAGGAGAATGAAACTGTCATTTCATTCCAATCCAAATGCCAATGATCACAGAATTTGACAGACATAAGAACAACACAGGTGATGGTGCCCTGACACTTGCACACAACTGTAAATTATTCATTCTATACACAGACGATGTGATTCTTATTCAAAGCGGGCTGCACTGATAACCCCATTAGACTAAAGGAGAATGAAACTGTCATTTCAGTGGCTCACTGGAGTGTTCTCTCTGTCACAGAACACTTGATGATTTCAGATAGAGCAGAAACGATTAATCGATGAATCGATTATTAATCAATTATTAAATTACTCGACAACTATTTTGATAATCGAATAATCGGTTTGAAGCTTTTTTCATGATTAAAACAAGATTTCTGATTGTTTAAGCTTCTTAAATATAAATATTTTCTTCATTTATTTGCTCTGGAAAACAAAGAAATCATTAAAAGTCAATCATTTTGGTTTGTGGACAAGACATTTGAGAACATCATCATGTCCAGGTTTGACGAACACCGATCAACATTTTTTAAGGTTTTCTGATATTTTGAACACCAAACGATGAATCGATTAATCGAGAAAATAATCGATAGATTAATCGATTATGAAAAAAATCGTTAGTTGAAGCTCTAATTTCAGAGTAAAGTCCGACTCTCTGGTCCCACACTGTCTTCAAGACTTTTTTACATAACCCTAAATTAACAGTCCACAAGCCTGCGGTTGGACTTATAACCTGCTTGTGTCTGTTGATGAAAACACGGTTGACCTGATGATTGAAGGATTTACTTTAACAGAGGGGATTTGTTGCAGTGGACAAACAGGAGGGACGGGGTCAGCTCTCTGTCACAGCTCAGCAGGTTTAACAGCTCCCTCCTCACTGTTGCCTCTCAGCTGGAAAAGTCTCTATTTGTCTGCTGGACAAAACACTGTAGTGGATTAGTGCAGCACAGTGTGTTACAGTGACAATTGTCCCGGTCTCCAAGGATATCGCAGCTATTATTTATTCAGTTATTTTATAGTCAGGCTGTGACTCATATTTGACTATTCAGTGAATTATAATTAACATCAATAACCCATAAAGCATATTTCTATTTTTCCCAATAGAAATCTTCAATATAACCTATTATTATTATGTACTATTAAACCCACCTTGTGAGAATTGAGCTCACAACGTGTGAGGCACAGTTGAGGTTTTGTAAGTGACAGAAAATCGATTTCCAAGTTAAGAAGGTTTTCTCTCACTTTGATTGATGTAATCACCGCAAGGCCTTTTATGAGAGGCGCCTTTGTGCAGATATAGTGGCTGTTGATATTTCACACCACAGGATTTATAACAATCACTTTGTGGAACAAAATCAATTTGTGAGCCTTAAGATGAAACGTATTCGGTTTGCAATCCTTTTTATTTATTTTTTTACAACATTTTCAAATGACTCAAAGGATGATCTACAGCTGGTGGCTTCTCTCTTTTAAACATGAAAGGGAAGAAAATTACAGTAATTATGTTTATCTTATTTCTGTTTATAAGCCTAGTGGATATTGTTCGTAGACCTTGTATTCATTAAGTAGATTTAGTGACTTTAATGTTGACTTTAGTGAGTGGTAAAGACACATTTTATACATAGTGTGCAATTTAGTTGAACAACTGTTGTATAGTTATTGTCTTTCTGGGCAAAAGTGACAGAAATCATGGATAAAATCACTTTTATTCAATAGCTCTGTAAAATAATCTGAAAAGACCAAGCTCTGGTTACAAATAGCTGGAATATTTGTCAAGTCTCAGTCTGTAAGGAGGCTGTCAAACGACCTTTAGCCTGTGAGACCTGAGTTCCTCACAGCAGTGAAAATATAAACTCTGTGGCTCAGGAGAACATTTTAAACTTTCAAATAAACTATTGATTGTTTTTCTTTTCAATAAACTCTTATAATCCTACTGCTTATCTGCGTTGTGTCACGGGGGCAACAGCATGAGCAGAGAAGCCCAGACTTCGCGCTCCCTGGCCACTTCGTCTGGCTCTTCTGGGGGAATCCCGAGGTGTTCCCAGGCCAACTGAGAGACACAGGCCGTTTCTCAATATCCATACTTGTGCGTACTTGAGCGTACTTGCGTACTCCCGTACTTGTGAAAACGTCATCAGCCTCAGTCCAAGTGCTGTTCCAATTCTCAAGTAAGCGAACAGCGAGGACGGTTCTCAAACCCGGAAATGTTCTCGCTCCGCCCATTTTTACCAAGTATGCATCGGAGGTGACTTAAGCGTACTTGCGATGGCCATGTATCCCAGAATACATTTCGGCGGAGCATAGCAGCAGATAATAGAAATATAAATCTGAAATAAATATTTTTCTGTGTCCCGGAACAAAGTTTTAACATCATTTGAGGCGAGAAATTAGTCATATAGAAATCAAACATGTGGTTTGTGTATGAAGATATGACGTATTTATAGTTTGGCAGCGACGTTTGTCGGAGGTGATCAGCTCCGCCTCTGCGGGCGCTCGGCGCTCACTGTGCCCGGCACAGAGCAGCGTTACCTCGGCCTGTCCTGATGAAATGATCCGCTGGCTCAGACGTCGCTGTCATTACATGCTCGGTGTGATCCATAGATTTGTTGTTGACGTGTTATTTTGTTTTTAATGGAAACGTTTTGACCTGAAAGTTTGAAGGTTTGTATATTGTTAATGTTTTATTTATTTTAACTTTGAATTTTAGATTTATATTAAAGTCGAGATTTATATTTAAATATAATATGTAAATATTAGATATGTATAGTATAGTATGTAGAGTAGTATATATTTGTACACGTACATATATGTCATACATACATATATATACATATATACTACTCTACAATGCTGTAATATATCTATTTTCCACATTGTATTATTTGTATTGTATATTTTAATAGAAATACATTAATAAATGAAGTTAAATATTTAAAATGTAAAAATAATAACAACATATATATGCATTTATTAAAAGTATTTCATATGTTCATTTATCAACACTGTAGGTGGCGCTAATGAGGCTGCAGCACTTGGCGCCAGCCACCATTCAAACAGCAGAACAATACATACATACTTGCATACTTGAGTATTGAGAAACAACCACATACTTGTGTACTCCCGTACTTGGCAAGTATATACTCCCAGCGTACTTCTCAAGTATATACTTCCCAAGTACACAAGTACATACTTGCTTACTTGAGTATTGAGAAACGGCCACAGTCTCTCCAGCGAGTCCTGGGTCTTCCCCGGGGGCCTGTGAGACGTGCCTGGAACACCTCACCAGGGAGGCGTCCAGGAGGAATTCTAACCAGATGCCCGAGCCACCTCATTTGGCTCCTCCTGAAGCGGAGGAGCAGCGGCTCTACTCTGAGCCTCTCCCGGATGACCGAGCTTCTCACTCAAGCCATTTCATTTAACTTTGGTTCACTCTAAATGTATTGTTGGTGTGAGATTGAATAGTTATTCATCTGTGTGTGTGTGTGTGTGTGTGTGTGTGTTGACGCAGCGATGGACTGACGACCTGTCCAGGGGGGTGTACCATGACATGGACATCAGGTCATGGACATCAATGACAGTTAATTAATAGATAATTTGACAATGAGTCAAATGTAGTTTTGAGATGTGAAAGTATATAGAATAGACATTTTTATAGAGGTTTTCTCCACGTACACACTCTCGCAGTCGCATTTCAGAGTGAGAGCAATTAGTAACGTCTGTGCTAATTAGCTCAGCTGATGCTAATCACCTACATAAACAGATGTATGTGGGCTTTATCCTATAGCAGCGGGCGGTGTGTATCTTCTGTTTTAATGACGGCGTCCTCCAGGTTGACTCCAGCTGTGCTTCTTATCTCCAGTGTTTGTGTTGAGCTGGTGAACATGTGCAGTGTGTCAGTGCTGGTTAGTGCTGAGACGTTGTCTAGTTTCTAGTTTGTCTGGTTGTTGTTGGCAGAACAGATGTTGGGGATGTGGAGTGTGTACAGGTCACAGTGTGTTACATAACAACATCCTGCTGACACAGCTGAACTGTGAGACAGGGAAACTGAACGGATGAAGAAAGGACAGGGAAACTGAACGAATGAAGAAAGGACAGGGAAAGTGAACGAATGTAGAAAGGACAGGGAAACTGAACGAATGAAGACAGCGAGGACAGAGCTGCAGAAAGGAGTCAGTGTCTTATTGGATGGTAGCTCAGTCGTTCTCAACTGGAAGGTTTTTGGGATTGATTCCCCGACTCCTCTCGTCTACATGTCAAGACACTTAAGTCCACGTTGCTCCTGACTGCTGTGTCGGCAGTGTGTGAATGGGTATAAAAGTTATGTGATAGAAAATGTGCTGTATGATAGTGTGAGTGAATAGGTGAATGAAAAGGGTAGTGTAAAGAATCAGATGTATGAGTGGCACATACAGGGAATTTGCCAAGACATGACAAGGACAATAAATGGACAATTGACATGTTAAGGATCTTGGTCTGTACTGTACAGCGGGGAACAATTTATATATCTAATATGTACATAGTGTATCTACAATTTGTACATGAACTGGTTGGAATAATAAAGAAATGCTGCAGAATAGTGAGCTTGATGTGGTAACAAGACTAGAGAAGCGCTTTATAAATTCAGACCATTTACCATTTTATAAACAATCTCTTGGATCATTACATTTCCTTCATGTTTCACAGACATACTGAGTATCTAACTAAGCAAATGTCAGGCTGCTGCTGCTGAAGCTGGTTTCATTCAGAATTGTCACCCCTTTACTTTGGCTGAGCTGCAAGTTCAGTGTAACATTTACTCAAGTTTCTATCTCTTCTGTACTTCAGAGTCTGTCTTCTCTGCCGCCCTCTGAGCATTACGCTTCAATCTGTTCAGATTCCATCTGGTAATGTGACCAAACCCTCTTCACCTCATCTCATGTCTGACCCCAGATCAGCTTCTCTCGCGCTGCCATGGACAGACTTGGCACGGACACCGTCTCAGCCTGGCATGGATTTTATCCTCTCAGCCTCCATTTTCTGCAAGCGATATTAGCTAATTGCTCGAGAGGAAAAAGATGAAGTTTCAACAGCAGGCAGGATTGGCATGAATGAGCCTGTTAACTTGATCGATTTCTAGTTTACAGCAAAAACTTATTTTTATAGTTGCTGTCTCTTGTAGAAGGTGATCAAGTTCATCTTTTTTTTTTTTTTTTACTACCAGGACTAAAATTCCCAGTCCTGATGAGCAACATAACTCGCCATCTTTTATAGGGCACATTAAGTTTTTATATTTTTATACTGTGTTATGAGTAGTAAAACCCGAACTCCAAAACACCTTCAAATAACCGTTAGAACAGTCATCTGAAAAGATGTTTAAATGAAGAGGAAGATTTGGAATTATCTGTATTTTTAGTCTTAAAACTTTTTTTTAAACGTAACTTTTTTCCTGTGTTACAGCATATTCTTTATCTGTGTAGTCATTTGGATTGTATTTTTCTTTTTTTCTCCTTCTGGTTTGTGGCTCCTGGCACCTGATCTCCTTCATCCTGGATCTTTTTCTCTGGACACTAAAATACAGGTAAAACATTTCTCATTGTTTATGCTAATGAGGTGTGATAGTTTGTACATCACAGTCTGGTCATGTGTGGGACCTGAGAATACTTTAGTGAGGGGCTTTATGTGTGTTAATGTTTATGTGACACTTTTTTTTTGTCATTGGTACAATAATCTTTTTCTTTTTTTTTTAAACACACCTTATAAGTCATTCTGAAGCTGATCACACAGAGAGAATAATTATTGGTGGTTCTGTGCTGGACGTGCTTCTCTCCTGCTGTTATATGATTTCTCTCCCAGTCTGTGGGTCACAGTGCTCCGATTACCACTGGCAACACTGCTTCTTTTACCCACCATGTTTTTGAAGGTCAATTCTTAGCCCTCGGTATATTTCTCGACCACTGCTGTGTTCTATTGTTTGTCTGCCACAGTGTCTACAGCTGGAAGTCCTACACGAGCTTTACTCAATCATTCTCAACCACCCAAGGAGGTGTCTTCCAATCTGCCCTGGGAACTTCCAGCCTGTCCTCAGTGCAGATGTGTCTGTACACATTTCCAGCCCCTGGTTATGATGTTCCATGTACGCTGCGTAGTCTGACCAGGACTCTCTTTGGAACTGACACTGCAGACACTCTATATATTCTATATGAGCTCTGTGCCACTGAGGGAAGTCACTGGCAAACAAACCTTCATTTATCATGATTCCCTTCTGTGTCATGGAGCATGCAATGGTTGTAAAGATCTGTCACTCGTTCTATTTAGTGCTGTTTGTCAAACATGATAGAGATGGGGTTTTTTTTCCTTGTAAGAAACATGTAGAAATCAGACATATGTCTTCAGTAACAACGTGTGAGGCTTGAGACAGTGATACACTCTGTTCCCTTTCTGTGGGACTGTTATAGGGAGATGATCACAGGTGATCCTTCATATGTTTTTTGCAGTATGAAGGTGTTCATATGTTGTTACAGAGTTATGAATGTCCTCTGTAAGTTAGCTTCAGCTCATTGTCTTTTCTTTTAGTACATGGATGCAACAACATGGTTAAATAACTAGTCAATATCTAGTAATTTGAGTCAGTATCTTTAATCATCAGAAAATGTTAATTTAACATCATTTGATGATAAATGCTTGGTGATAAAGTATGGGTTCCACACATCCTGTGTGTCTCAGGCAGCAGCTTTTGTCAATGTCAGCACTGCAGCCACACTGTGCTGCCTGGATTGGTCACTGAATATTTTCTTTTGAGAAACATTAAAATTGCCTCAGGGAAAACGAATGAATGGATGTGCACAAAAGCAAGTGCTCCCCACACACGTATGAATGACGTGAGTTTCAGTGGTTTGAATAAAACGAAGACTAGAATGATGATGACAGTAACTGATGGACACATGGGACGGTAGCTTTTACCGGAGATATTTTTTACATCGTAATATTGAAAGTGTCAAAGATGAGGGAGTGGACAGATGATTATTGAAAATTAGGCTGGGTGCTAAAAATTGATTTTTCCAGTTCTTTAGATCGATCTCTTATCATATGCCATACCTGTATCCTCTGCAAAAACCTTGTGAAACTATCGTGGTCATGTGAGACTTGAATGCCAGCTTTTGGTAGCAGCTGAGTCTGTCGATTTTCTTGTCGCTTTGACGTCTATGATGTAGAGCCAGACATACTTCAGACGCTGCTTCTCTGATGCTCAGGTGTCATGATTGTCAACGGAAGAGGACAGTTTAGTTTTAATTTGTGTCAGTGAAAATGTGTGTGGAAGGAGAAAAGGTGTCCTGGTCAGTGTCTTCACTCGTCTTTTTTAGTTCTGGACTCAATTCCCAGCTTGAGTTCCACCAAACACAGACTGTCTGAGGTTCGCTCTGCTTTTACCTGCAGCCTTTCTGTCCGTCTTCATCTTATTTTCCTCCTCTGACAAAAAGACTCTCTTCTGTTGGCAGTTAAGAGTTTCCACAGTGGCTCTGATTGTTCTACCATCTGTCATTTCTGCCACCTGGAGAAAGACACTGTGCTGCTGCCACTGTGGAAAACAAAAGAGCTTCTATTTCCTTTACTCAGTAGCAGACACACTTCCTTTGTGCCATGATTTGTTATGTTGCAGAGTGAAATAAGGCTGATGAACCAGTACCAATTGAGCCTGGCATTTTATATCTATTAGAATACTAGAATTTACATCACAATTAGTCAGGAAATGGAAAGAAACATGGAGTCCCATATGACGTGGGACAAACCTTTACATCCCTGTTAATGAACCTTCAACCAACCAGAGCCACATTCAGTTAACTCAGTTTAGCTTCTGCTCTATTCCGACTGTTTTGTGATTAGATTCACAGTGCAATAATGTAGTGATGACTGCAGGGCCAAAATATTCAGACTAAAACCTGCTGGAGATGCAAAGCAAAAGCGAAACAGCTATTTAGTGTCCAGAGTTTTGGTTTAAATTGGTTTTAAATGAATTCAGAAGCCAATGACTTATCAAATAATTGAATGTGACTCATTGTGACTTTAATCTGTATTTACGTGTAAATGGGTCTGACATTCAATACCAGCATCCTCCTCAAACAGCCATTTAAACGCAAAAAGTAGTTCTCACACAGCTGGTTAAACAAGCACACACATTATCATTAGTGGCATTGCAGAAGTGGTGAATTGCTTTTATTATGGTATTTGTGGATTGTGTGTGATCAGGTGGCTCATCAACACGTTCAGAAGGCTCTCCACCAATAGCACAGTGGGCTAGCGCTGTGTCATTGTCAATCAACTTTGTTAATTGACAATTGGTTTCGCTATAAATCGGGATAATCATTTTAGTCACACCTCATCTTAGTTTTTATATCAGATTCAAGACATTTTACATGACTATCTGATATGTGGCTAATAAGGGAAAAGAAGAAAAGGTAACTTGGGTGTGTTTTTCATCCTGTCGATCATATGAATGTGATTTCTATTGACACTATGATTCAACCTGGATTATTTTGCACGTGTTTATTGTGTTCGTTTTCTGCAAAGTGAACTACCAAATGACCAAAAGCATATCGCCATTTGAAACCAGAATTATGCATCCATGACTAGCCGTCTTTTTTGTTGGTGTTTACTAGAGAATGTCTTTTAGTTTTGTTGGTTTTCTGCATTTTCCTCTAAAGTCCTTAGTTTTCCCACCACGGTTTCTTTTTCCTGAGGCAGTGCTCACCACAGTTACATGAATTTAAATATTTAAACAAAGTTATTAACACCCTCAGCTGGCTGCAGGGCTTCAGAGGAGTCTCAATCGTAAATCATGAGTAAAAGGAAGTGCTGTGAGAGCAGAGAGCTTGTGTTGTGCTTTTACAGGATAATAACAGGTGACTTTAGTTTGTGGCATTGTATCTTTATTTGTTTTTCTTTAAGTTTAAACTTGTACAACATATATAATTTGTCTCTCATTGCTTCATTAAGTGATCCTGATTAATCACAGCTTGGTTTATATATATTTGGAGAAGTCATATTCCGTTACTTTTTCTATAGAATTGTATTAAATAAACCAAATAGACTTATGTTATAAAGGCTTTCATTTCACTCCGCATCGTCGCACGTTTTCGATGTTTTCCCGTTTTCCCCAACCATCTCCAACTATCTGCACTATTCAAACGCACCCAAGCTCAATGAAGGACCAGTGACGAGGCTGCTACCACTAGCTCTGAGAGTAATAGCCAGAGTGCTGCCCCTGCTGTTAGACCCATCTGCTGCACCCCTTCCACCTGACAAGCAGCACACACGTTGAGTCATCACAGAATGACAGGTTTCAACCCAACTTGGCTGTCAGAGATGAAATACTCCTCCTAAGTAAGTAATTTATCAGAATACTTTAATAATCCCCACTGGGAGATTGTATGCATTACATTTGCTGCTGAATAACATTAATTCAAGTAAAAGATGGATTATTTAAACTAATACGTGACGTATAAACAATAAAAGAACGTGTGCTTGGTAAGAAATATGACCTTTGATTCTGTGGAAATAAACACAAGTGAATAATATTAACGGGATAATATGTAAATGTAATGTATGTACAGAAGCAGATGAACTGAAATAAAACAATGCATCTATTTGAAATGTATTTTTTTTACTGCACATGTATGTTGATATTGCAGTGTTTGACTGCAATATCAACATACATAGGATCATAGGATACATAGGATCAGTCTGTCACTATAAATGACAGACTTAATAGACATGGCATCTTTAAAATCGTCCTGTCAGTGACAGCAGGTAAACATTATTTATTTTATTACAATTTTATGACAATGCAAGTCATTTCAGGCAACACTGTCCTTGCATTGTTGGAGCCCACAATTGTCCTGAAGCATGAGGTCGTGGTGGGAGCTTATTTTGGCTCATTAAGCATGAAATAGCCCACCACACAAACTATTCCGCTTTGTTGCAACTGGCTAATCTTATAGACTGTACCTGACAAGCTGAATGTATGCTTATTTTTTTTACAATATGTTTATTGTGTTTTTTTGTTAGTCTTATGTAATTGCAATGTTCACACCCAATAGTTTTGTGTGCATACATTTAGTTAAAACAGAACAATAATTCACTGTATTTATGTGTCTAGCCTCTTTGAATGTAAACTTTTCCAACTATGTTTCAGATTGGCCGAAAACCACCGTCTACAGATCTCATCGAATAGTGCATTACTGATTCTCTGAAGACGGCTGCAGAGATTCTTGGTGTTTTTGAGCTGAAAGTGAAGGAAAATTCAAATAAATTGTGATATGTGAATATTCATATCCTTTTACTTGCATAGATTTTTGTCTGTCATTGACAAGCAAGTAAAGGACACACGGTAACTCTCAACAGGAAGCAATAAAAAACGAGATGAGAAATACAGTAACTGCTGTACCTCTTCCATTGGCAGAGACCCGCATACGTACCTCTGCTAAGGGGCTGTACTCATTCCTTGCCCCCTATCGCTTCATTACTGCCCTTAACCTCCAAGCTCCAAGCTCACCTGGCACACCTCTTTAAACTTTTCCAAAAGCAGCATGTCATGTTCCTGGCAATCAAAGAGTAGGTGACTTGAGCTACCAGGTTTTAAATAAATTTTGCACATAAATTGGATACCACAATTGATCTTTTCAATTTGCAGAGGGGGAAACACTGCCTCTCATCCGTGTTTGACAGTCAAAGCTCCACAGGAATCTTCCACCTCCATAGACGAGCAGTGACAGCTAGCAAAGGAAAATCTAAAGCTTCTGCAGAGCACAGTCATTTTGTGAGCGGCCGGTGGAATAAATGTTTGTGGAAGGAGTCCCTGGTCTGCACTGGAAGACTGTGTGTGCTGAAGAATGAATGTGATAAATTGAGAAATGGATGCTGTAAAAAAGGATGGAGGACTGACTGTTGTTCAGTGTAGTTCTGACCTCAGACCAGTTTTATTCTTTCCTCTCTTGATGTGCTAATTCTTCAGTGTAACCTTGGTTTTGTTTTAAGGAGCAGAGACTGCATTTGTATTCAGAGTGTGTCCTGCAGTAATGTCTGCCACAGTCCATTTCCCTCTTGAAAGGTAAATGCTACTTGACACATCAGGATCAACTTGTGTGTCCTGAGTCATGATCGTTTCTTGGCCATATTTCCACAGGCATAGGGTAGTTTTATTCTTAATGACATATGTCATGTAAAAATCATTTCTCCAGGGTGTCCATTATTTCTACAGCTCTTGAGTAATTGTTAAAAAAAAGGAGCTTAGAGACACAGAGACTGTGAAGAATTCATGATTCCACTTCCTTCACTGCTGCATTGACATTAAAACGTTGAATTAGTTTCATGGGAAAACTGAGTCAGATCAGTAGATTTTGTTTAGTGCTGTAAGTGATTGCATTCTCGTGAAGTTAGATACAAATATATTTGCAGTCATTCCCATCACAAATCTGCATGAATCATCATTTTTGAGTGGCACAATATGCTGTACAACATGTACTGGCAGTAGGTAGAGGTTGGCTTTTTGCCACAGTTTAAGTTTGTGCCGACATTTGCAGAAGAAAAAATTAAGTTGAATTTGCCAAAGCCAGCAGCCATGTGTTTCAAGTTTCTCTAACTGTCGGTAACTTTTTTTTCCTGAGGCTATCACACCGTGAGACAAAGACAGAGCGCCAAGGTTTAAAGTGTCTCTCTCTCGCTCTATCCTTCACACACTGTCTGATTTTTACCTCACAGTAAATGTGTCCTAATCAGCCGATCATTCTCAGCTTGCTTCACCACACCTACGTCCTGATGCTGAGTAACTCTGAGTAAACTAAAACCCCTGCATCTGAGCCTATGTCTGCCCAATGTAGTAGCTGGTGTTTTACCAGTGAGGCAGTAGGCTTGTACAGTATAATTTCAATATTTAACACTAAACTGTGAAGATTTGCACATGAATAATATTACTAGATACTCATATACACTTTCACCTGAAAAGTATTTTAGTATTTATAGGCATGTTAAAAGTCAGAGTTTAGTTCTTAGGTCTTTGACCCGGAAGTAGAAGGAGACGACATAAAAACTGCAAAAAAGAACAAACAA
The DNA here is from genome assembly GCF_958295425.1 of Solea solea. Classification (NCBI taxonomy): domain Eukaryota; kingdom Metazoa; phylum Chordata; class Actinopteri; order Pleuronectiformes; family Soleidae; genus Solea; species Solea solea. The sequence continues at coordinate 8,626,683 of NC_081140.1, read as the reverse complement.
CACCATGGCATTGGCTATAGAAGAAAAGGTGTGGAGAAAACCCAATATTTTGGAGTGATGAAGTGACGACCTTCATGCTTATGCACCTGAAGGAATAAAATACTCTCATGTACATGGTTGTGCAAGCCTGATATGGGGATTTAAAAAAGGTAGCTGAAAACTCCTTTCTTTTTCCGTGACTTAAAGGGTCAACAGTAAAACCGACCAATAGCACTACCTTATAGAGCGATACAGCACCACCTATGGAGGCTGAGTCATATGTACACGGTCAATAAATACATAATTTCTCCTCCACATGTACAGTTGCAAGAAAAAGTATGTGAACCCTTTGGAATTATCTAGATTTCTGCACAAATTGGACATAAAATGTGATCTGATCTTCATCTAAGTCACAACAATAGACAAACACAGTCTTCTTAAACGAATACCTCACAAACAATGATATGATTTTATGTTTTTATTGAACACAATAAGTTAAACATTCACAGTGCAGGGTGGAAAAAGTATGTGAAACCCTAGGCTAATGATTTCTCCAAGAGCTAATCGGAGTCAGGAGTCAGCCAACCTGGAGTCCAATCAGTGAACCAGTGAACCTAAAATGTCTGTTCCATGTTTGTCAGCTTTCTGATCCGTTGGTAATTTGTGTGATGTCAGACACTTCCCACTGTCTGTTCCTGTGATGTCCTATAAACTCTAAATCCTTACAGTTCAATTTTAAATATCATCCCACTGCTGTCAGGAAGGACAGGACAGGAAGTGCTGTCACGCCCCAATCATCTGTTTCTCCACTGTGCATGGCACTTGTACATGGTCTGTTTCTTTTATTTTTTATTTTTTTATTTTGCAGTGTCATTTTAATATCTGTTACTTCAGCCTGACTCCAGTGACGGTGATCTGATTCTGGTCTTGTTGCTCAGTAAACACATTCTAAGATGTGTTGTTGTGGAGAAAAGTGGCAAAAATGAAGTCCTTAATCTGCTGTGGGAAGTAGAAGAGTTGGAGTGAACATGTGTCCTTGAAGCAGTGAGCTTAACATTGAGTGACAGTCGTCATGGTGATGATGACATAAACAGGCACTTGTTGAAGTGTTGGTACATGTCTGTAAATTTACTTTCATACCTGTACCTGTCTTTCTAAGGACATTTTGACCTTGTGAGGGCAACTTTGAATGGCTTTTTGAGGGTTTATGTTGTTTTACGATGAGACATGTAGTTGTGACGGTTGAGGTTAGGGTCAAGGAATGCATTATGGCTCTGAGCATCCTCACTTACATTGCTTTAGTGTCACCAGTGACAGATAATGGGAAGCTGAAAACACACTCTTGTGGAAGTCCGGAACATTTTATTTTTTCCCTATTTTTCTTTCTTTTATTTTTTTACATACATTTTTCTTCACCAGCGAGACAACACAAATGCCTTGTAAATGTCTACATACTCGAATAAAGCTGATTCAGAGTCTCAACACATTTTGTGTTCCTATATCTGCAGCTCAGATCAGTGTGTATGTCTTTTAATTGGCCGTTTTATTCAAACTCAATTTGCATGTTGTTGTTTTTCCTCCACAAGGTCAGAAAATGTAATCACTCTATAAAGTTAGGGCTGCATCTGTTGCAGATGTATATATTTTATTCACCACTAAAAACTGTGGTGTGAGAAATCTGGAGTTAATGACATAATATTCACCTTAAATGCCGAGTCATGCTCTGCTGCCAGGCACGAGTCAACATTAATAATGAGACATGACCCAGGGATTCTCCTCTTTGTGAAACATGGACTTCCTGCAGGGTCTTTACATAATGCAGATTTTTTGAGCTGCAGGTGAGTCTTAGACTGATGGAGGCTAAATCAACTCAAAAAACTGGCTGCTACACATTTTGAAGGAGAATGCACTTGTCAAAGTAAATGCAGCAAAGTCCATCAGAGCTTTTGTTTGCACACACGAAATGGAGAATGGAATTCAAAAAAAAAATGGGGTGATAAACAGTTTTGGTGCTGAGAAGTGGAGATGAATGAGACAACACAGTACAGCTACTGCAGACCAGGTTCATGACATGTACATGTACATGTACATGTACATGTACACTCATCATACAGTACAGTATGTATACTGACTATTTCTTTATATAAGTTTGAGTCATGTGTGGCACTGAAACATTTTCTTGCTCATATTGACTTCATTCTTGAGCAATATATATGACACTTTAAAGCCAGTCAAATTTACTTTTTGTAACAAGGGTCAACACATCAAATAAAATGCAGCTTTTCACTTGCCAACAATTCTTGCTAAAAAAGTTTTTTTTGTTCAAAAAAAAAAACTAAACAAAACTTTAAAACGGTAGTGTAATTGTTCAGTGAGATAGATCCACATAATTAAATATGTTGTCAACATTTTCCCTTGTCTGTCTCAGTGTAAAACCCTGCATTTAGAAGTGGCTTTCCTTTTGTCTGTAGCCTTATTCATTTTAATTTGAAAATCTTGCTCCATCTATCTATTAAAGCAAGAAACATCTTTGTTTTTTCTTTCTGTTTCTTGCATAGTTATTCAACAGTTTGCTTGACAGGCTTCAAACTTGGCAGATATGGCTTCCAGTTCCGGGTATTTTAATATTTAATTATGGAAGATATTGCAGCAATCATACAGTCAACTGCACTCAATTCAAAATAATGACTTAAGTGCGTATATATATATATATATATATATATATATATATATATATATGTGTATATATATATGTATATATATGTATATATGTATATATACATATATATATATGTATATATGTATATATATATATATATATATATATATATATATATATATATATATATATATATATAAAATGTCTTGTTCTTCCTATTTCCATTTTACATATCATAAGACGAGGACAAAGAAAATAGACTGTAATTTCCCCGTCTTTCTTCAGGTGATTTTCTTTTTCCATCTTGATAATAAATCTCTCCACATATCTGCCTGTTCTTCCTCAGTGGACATGGTTTCCCTCCAGCCTCCGCTGCAGCTGCACTTCAGTAAGAGCCATAAAAGTGGATTAAACCGCTCTGAGCGTGTCTGCGTCTCATGCTTCTTCAGTCTGCGAATTATAAAAGTCTGTCTTTCTATATACAACATATTCATTTGTGCAGTCGAGTGGGTGTCTTCATGACTAATATAGTTAATTATAAAGCGCTCAGGCTTCTGCACCACTGGATGAGTGGTGCAGAAGAACTTTTGTTGATCACGTCCTCGCACACAGAAAATAGTTTTTGATCTTGAGCAGCGATATTTTTTTTTCTTCTTTCGTCTTCTGCAAATGTAAGTAATAAAGTGACAGAAGCTTCTGCTGTGCTGTCACTCTAGTCTCTAAATCTGTAAGAATGTCTAATGAGGGTTTAATATTGTTGTCGGCATACTGGTCCTCATATGAATAAGTTCATTGTGATTGATGTTGCACTGTCATCAAAGTGCTGAAAGGCTCAGCGTGACCTGGACTGGGTTTGGTTTCTCATGATGTCACTTTTCTCTGGCTAAAGCTCAGATGTTATTGCGTCATTCTGCTGAACCGTTTTTCAAGCTAAGATAGAAATCATTGTCATTCATTATTAAAAGAGAATTTTATAACTTTCTGAATAATAATGAGTCACGTCTGGCAGATGTGACTGTAACTGTGCTTTGAAGCTTATGTGTCACTATCATGATGATTAACTTGTCTTCCTCCTCATCTGCTGCTGCAGTTCCTTCATTTAACTGACAAACCAAAGTAAGAAGATAAACGCTTTAATACTTATATACACATGTTTCAATGTATTGTTTTAACAAGATGCTTTTGCTCCATTGATCTCATGCTCTGTACTTCACAAGTTCACAAAGTCATTGTCATACTGACACTGAGCTGCTGAGTAAAGTGTCCTGGATCATGCTGTGCAATGGCAGGAAGTCGCTAATCAACACGCGTCAAAACTTAATAGCGAGACAGATTCTTCTAAATCCTGATCCATTATCAAACTTCTCGATGTTATGTCACATAATTGATCTGAAGGACAATTCGGTTTACGTGGGACATGTCCATTAAAGTCTCCATTAAAGTCTCCAGGCTGACAACAATAACTGACCTCAACGAAATACAACAAGAGTCTCACACTTTAGTTCTGTATATTTATATAAATTTAAAATATTGGAATTTGAAGTGAGTCATAAACGGCAGATGAAGGTTGTACCTCAAAAACATGAGTAAACCGAAGGTCTCTTCCTGAAAAGAGTTGAAACGTTTGTTCTGCACATTTGCTGCAGGAGCATTTGATCAACTTTTCAGTGAATATCCACTCCACATTTTTATCCTTCAAAGTACTAATGAGCAGATAAGAATTAGAGGAATCAGTTTCATGTTTTGCATTGACCGAATAAATATTGGCACGGCGATATTATAACTGTAATCGTGTGTATCTCTGTTTACGTTCTATTCTCTGCTGTTTACACTGACTGGGTCTGTTTGCAGGTCAATAAAGCCTCAAACAAAGTCACTTCTGTTCCTATCAGATTGTTAAACCAGAGCTGCCGCAGCAAATCTCTGATCTTAATGGAAAAATTAAGTGAATGCCTTGAGCTGGGGACACACTGAAAGATTTTATGCCCACAATTCTCAGTTGGGCAGAGTCTGAACTAGTCAGCACTAAATTGGGGACGGTAATCTGTTAGTGTGTGAGAGGTAAAGACTAGATTAACAGGCTCGACTCGACCTCAGTCGCAGTCGGTCAAATGTGTTTGGATCTTGAGTCGACTCTGGACACAATCGGGTAGTGTGTTCCGATTACCGACCCAACTGTGAACACATGTTGCCAACAGAGTTGGTCGGACGCAGGAATTGGCGTCAGAAGACAAAGATGACAGGAAGTCGAGAAACGAGAAACTATCATGTTATTACGAGATAAGAAAACAACGTATCTCGTTATAACGTGATAGTTTCTCGTTATAACGACAAAACAATCTTATCTCGAAATAACGTGATAGCTTCCGTAGATTCCCAGTCTTTCAGTTATAAAAATATCTGCTGAAACCAGTCAGTCAGTGTGACCTTCAAGTCTTTTCAAAATCAGTAACGTGGAGGTTGTGTAATGTGTCCCCAGCTTTTGTTAGGTTCAGTCGTGAGTTTAAATTTGCAAATCCTTTACAACACTGGTTGTGAATCTTACCGTCTCTGCTGTGGTTTATGGTCCATCATGACCTTCATCCGCTCTTAGATAATACTGGTGTTGAATTTCTGCAGCGACAAAACACTGATGAGAAAAACTTGTAAAAGAAAAACAAAAGCCTTTGAGTTATCTCGCTGTTTATCTTTTGTACAACCACATGTCCCACTTTAAACCTGAATCTGCTGAAAGTCCATATTTACGAAATCACATTTCTTTTCTTCTCCAATATGCAAAGACCTGCTGTTCTGAGCCTGAGTCGTGCTGCTACATGTAATCCACGCTGATATTTCTCTTCCTCCAACACATACATCCACTGTCACTCTTCCAGTAAAATGTCACACAGTTAAATCGCTTTCCTCCAGCTTCACAAGCCTCTTATTCTCAGCATTCAGTCACATAATATTCCTGCAGACGTGTGGCGGCAGATGACAGGAATGAGATTTTGACTCCTGCTGCAGGCTTCACCGAAAAAGGAAGCCGTGGAAAGATGTGCCAACTGTTGAGCTGTGATACCTGCAGAGAGAAGAGTGAGTCAGAGTTCAGTCCCGTGTCACAGAGCAGCAGGACACCACTGTAGACCAAATATGAAGGGTTTCTTTTCATTTTTCAGCAGAGTTATTTATCATCTATCTCAAATGGATTCAATAATGAATTGTAGATGGGACACGTTTTTTCTTTTTTTGGTCCATCATCTTCTCATCGTTATGTTCTTATTGTGGCTTATGCTGTTACCCACCGTGACAGTCTGCAGACTCCTTTAGTAGTTTTCTTTGTGCCAGTGGTTGTACAAAATGACACTTTCAAATAAAACCTCATGAACACTCACCCACTCAACAAATGAGTTGCTGAGGGCCTTCATTTATTTGCAGCGTCTCAGCCTCCTGCTCTCCTTATTCTTTATGATTGCTATAGTGGCACATCCAGTGACCAGTGTAATGATACCTTTTATTTCCATCACCGACGAACATTTCTTTACCAACCAGGATTTTAAATTGCTAGCACTTAAATGTCAAATATTCCAGTCATAGGCAGAAAGCACCTGTTACCGTGATTATTATTCAGACACCCCTCTGCATCCCCTTGGTTGTTGATTGACAGCTGAAGGAGTAATTACTGAGTCTTTTAAATAGGATAGTGGGAGTACTGCTCTACCTCTCTGTTAGAGATTAAAGAGCAAAGAGGAAATGATAAACAGTGTAAATAAGTGTAGGATCACAGGTGAAAGAAGAGAAAATGAGATTTAGCGATGATGGAATGATGAGCGATTATTCTCTGAAGAAGTGGGCACATATCTACATTTCTCCAGCAATGTTTACTCGCCGTCGTAGAATTAATCATGTTTATTTATTGTGCAGTGATGAGAATGAATTATGCATTTGCTGTATATATTGTGTGTCTTGGGAAAATGTAAAACTTTTCTGCTTTTACGTGCTTTTTGTCATAATGAGTCAACTATAAATATCTTAAGTGTTGTCAATTGAAAGGATCTTGATTATGGCGTCTTCATAGATACTAATGTTGCATTTATGTTACAGTTATTGTAACCATCTGCCTCTCTTCTATTAGCTTCTGTTACATGTTCCGCTATGTTTTGTTTTATATTTATTTTATGTTTAATCTTACTGATGTTGCGTTTGAAATCTGTTGAGCTTGTTTCTGTACATGTGACACCTAAATCCTGGGAGAGGGACCCCTTCCTGTGGTTTCTCCCATATTTTTTGCTCACTCAGTGTGAGGGTCTATGGATAGAGGGTGTCACTTGCTCTACCAGACTGTAAATGTGTAGTGAGCAGATGAGGAATACACTGACCTGCTGTTGTTTCACTGTGTCGCAACACACGTTTGCGTTTTGTACACCTTCAGAAGAAAAGAGGTGACGTGCATATAATTCATCTGTATTTTACTGTGTCGTGAGAGCCGTAATGTGGGGGATGATCAAAGTTACCGTGTCATCGGGTAATAATGCATTTACTGACAAATACAGGGAAGCCATCTTAAGGAAAATGAAATCACAATCCGCCAAATGTGTGCGGCATCAGCTCCTCAGCATTTCTAACAAACCCTTCAGCAGAAGATTGAAGAAGATGCTGTTTTGTCTCTTCTTCACACCGCTCGCTCAGCTCAATCAAGGTGTGTAGCTGGTGTGAGTGACTTCTCCTCTGTAGCCAGGAGGGTGTTTCTCAGTGGGAGGTTTACAGAGCAAATGCCAGTGAAAGTGAGAGACGAGAGAAGAAGAAAAGAGTGAGAGGCGTGTGTCGGAGCAGACATGGAAATGTGTCTTGGGGAAAAAAATAATACATGGAATCAGGAGCAAGTTTGGTGGAGATATTGTACTAAAGCAACACAGTGTCTGTACAACTGCTTGTGTGGCTAAAAGGCCTCTTATCTAGCTGGTTGCCCTTCACTACATGAATACACACAAACACCAACACCAGCAGAAGTCCAGCCTCCCTGCAGAGGACGCTTCTGCTGTTTGTATCTACAGTCTTTGTTTTTGTTACCCAGAGATTAGCAGCATAGAGACAAGGAGCAGGAGTCACATTTAGTCAATTTGCTCATAAACACTTCATTATTGTTAAATATTTCCCATAAAACATTGATTTAAGGTTCAGGGTTTAGCCGAGCTGTGGAGTTGCTTGTGCGATGCTTGTCAAAGCACCTCATTGTCAGTTGCCACTGAACTGATCTCCATTAACCTGATATTCCACAGACTGACTCAGAGGCCACAGAGCTTATTTGTCTTTCATTGACATCAGGCTTGGAACTCATGCAATAACAATACTGGCAATATCATCTTCTTGTGATGGAGGTCTGCACTGCTCTGCTTGGTTTGTCGAAAAAGTGTGCTTAGTGTGAGCAGTCCGTGAAGGTTGTGAGGGCCGTTTCCTCTCTGTACATCACCTGAGCTGTGGAGGAGTGGCAGTAGAGGGAAGGTCAGCAGTTGTCAATCATGTCAGCTCACCTGGGCAAGTTGCAGGATTTTGGCTTTTAAAAAGATTTGTTCAGGTGGACCTGCTGAACCTGTCTGATGAAAAGCAGACAGTCGAAATCCAGTGGAGGGTCAGACATGAGGCAAAAGGTACCAACAGATACAGATTCTACTTTTATAGACTCTCTTCTCCTCGTTGGTGTTTTCCACTGTTTCAAATGTATTTCTGTTGTTTAGTTAAAAGTTCTTTGTTTGGTTGTTTTCTGGATGAATGCTGTCCGCCCACTCTTGTCTATCCAGCAGGGAGTGCAAATAGTGCTGCTGGGTAGCTCTGTCACCATGGAAGAAGTCTTGTTGGCAGTCGGGGACCAGGTTGTTCGTTTTTGCTTCCAACAACAAAGGGTTTGTTGTGTTACTTTCTGAGCCTCTGATGCTTACTCTGATCGAGAACGGGGTTTCCATTTTCTTAGTTCATATATATTAATATTGTAGATATTTATAATTTGTATGTTGTAAATATTGGTGTTGTCTCTTAAGATCAAGAGAAAGCTTTGATAGGGTTGACTATTTTATTTGTTCCCAAGACTTTGGTGATGGTGTTTAAATTGGGTTGGTTTATTGTACAGGGATGTATGGTAAAGAGGGCTGAGCCCCTGTTGTGCAGGTTGAGATGTGTTCAGATGTTGACCATGGTCCTCTTGAGGTCATCAGAGGCGGAATCAGAGCAGTGGGAGGTTCCAATCTAAGAACAAAACGGAGTCCTGGACAACAATGTGCACAGTTGTCTAAATGGAAATAGTTGCCACACCGATCTGTCATAGAGGGGTTGGAGTTCTGGTTGCAAATTACGTGGTTGCTTCAACCCTTTGGCACAGAGTTACAGCTCTGAATCCACCAAGAGGCCTGATGTAGAGCATCCAAAGAGCCATTGTTGACTTTTTCTGGTCTGGAAAAAAAACTGGGTGAGGTCAGCAGTCTCTGCCTGCCTGTGGAGGAAGGAGAGAAAGGACTTTTCCACATTCAGTCAAAGTTTGTCTCCTTTAGACTAAGAACAGCACACAAATTGCTCTACAGCTGTGACCTCCTACAATCAGAGAGTGTGGTCCACCACTGCTCTACAGCTCTGGCTGTACTGAGCTGGGCCTCTCCATCAAGATGACGTCAACCTCCATCATCACCTCTGTCAGGCTTTTCAACAGAGTGGTGGAGGAAGTCTGTGCATCCCTGCCACAACCGCCGAGAGCAGCTGCGATAGACAAAGACTTGTGTTAACTGACTGAGAGGAGTTTTCCCCTCGCTGTCAATCACTCCAGCTGTGGGGGAGTGACAGGAGCGAGGAGGTCAGCCGCGGTCTTACACCAGCCATGCCCTCAATAACTTTTTACGCTAAAGGGAAGAAAACCATCTACCAGATCTGTGTGAAGGTCCTGAACCTGAACTCCTTGGTGGGAATAAAGGAGTCGGGGTGGACAGGGCTTTTTGCCCAGACCATTCCTCGAAAAGCAAAATTGGACAGCAGACCTCCAATGAAGGATTGTGCGTGAGGTAATGGACTCAGATACAGAGCACATCTCAATCCGTGGTGGATTGTGGTACAGTCTGTTTATTTCTTCAGTGTCCTCAGCTGACACCAATTTTCCACATTTAAAAGTTGTGGTTTGAGGGACTGTGAGAGCTTTTCAAATTTTTTTTTTTTTTTTTGTATTTGGACCCAAATACTGTCCAAAGAAAAATACTGTTAATACGTTAATAAACCTTTTGTTTGGCGGAGCCAAGTTGGCCATCTGGTTGACGAGGATGAACCGAGAAAAAAGTGCGGGTATAGAGCCAGTGCCAGTTCTGGAAGGGCTGGTTAAGGCCTCACTAAAGGTGGTACACACTTACTATATATAGTGGTGGACAATATTGAGACTTTTCTTTGGCTGTGAGTGGGGTTTTATATTCTGTGGGGAGGAGAGGGGAGTTCAATGTCTGACTTTTGCTTCTGTCATTGTTATTTGGGGTTGGGTGACATTTTTCAGTTTTTCCTTGAAGTATAAAGGAACTTTGAAAACCTCTCCTCTCCTCTCCTCTCCCTGTGATTTGCAGTTAACTATAGTTTTGACACCAGGGCAACTGTTTATTTAAGAAATGAACAAGCTGTTAACTCTTGTTAGTGTGAAAGTACATCTTGTCTTTCGCACATAAAAAAAAAAATGTTTTATATTTATTTTTCCTCAGGCAGAATTTTCCTCAGGTTTTTATTTTAGAATGAACATTGTTGTTGTTTCTTAGAGTTTTAAACTCATTTCAGAACATACCAATAAATACATCCCTTCATCAGTCCCAAAAAATATGAATCCATAAATGTGTCTGTAAACATTGTTTTTATTTTAATATAAATCACTGCGTTACACGTAAATGTGTTGTGATCATCATAATACTGTATGTGCGCAGTGACAACATTCTGTCACTGAAAAAATGTCTTCATGTTTACATACAATGCAAGATGAAGATTGAATGATCTGGTTCTATTTTCCCCGCATATGAATTATTTTCCTATGCATTGTTTATTTGATAGAAAGCGTAGCAGCAGATGGTTTATGTCGTCTCTTTGTTCAGAGATGTGGATATAAATATCACAACAGTAAATACTGCTTTATAATATCGCTCTGCTTCATTGTCGCAGAAATGCGTCCGGCTGCTTAATTAGCTGATTCATTTTCTAAAATGACGTGATTTAAAGGGACATCGTCTCTTTGTCGGAGCGAGGTGAAGAGGCTGAAGATGAGTGTTTGTCTCTTCACTGCTGCTTGAAGTGACTGAAGTGTTGGTGTAATACATTCAGTCCATAATCAGCCCACTTGCATTCACTAAAACCTCCAAAGAGACATTTTCTGGAGGACACGCGGTAACTTACACAAGCTTTAAACAACTAGGCCTCCAAAAAGATAAAACATTTGAAACACAAAGACACTTTTCTGACGGAAACTCTGATTTTTTTTTTTTTAAACTCCAACCATGGCTAAGGGTCTGTACAGTGGATTCACATTAATACAGTTCATTTATGAACATGGGATTTAATGCTGCAAATGTGAACAGTGGTGGATCAGATGAGTCATGGTTTGTCATTTCCACTGCCTTCGACGTGCTTGATGAATAACGAGCAGCCTCGATCAGCAGTGGATATTAATACACACCTGACTTCACACTGCTGCTCAGCGTGTGTATCACTCATAAATAATATTGATCGGGAAAACCTGACGAACCATGAAATGATTAGATCCTTGAATTTAATGAAACTTTTTTAAGGTTTGACTGAGTGTCAGCATCTGATACTGTTTTATCTATATTGGTGATGCTAATATTCATCATGTGTATTAAGTTTAAAATGAAGCTCTCTGACACACACCAGTTACCATTAAAGATCATATTCTGTATTTGTATACAGATAGTGTGAATTATTATTTTAGGATTTGGGTGAATATAACAGACAAGACAACAACCCAGAGAACCGTATATAGTATATAGTGTATGTTCATGTCTCTCAGTGATAAGCAGGGGAATATTGTTTATGTTTAACCCTGAGAACACAGAGCATTTCAGCTGCTTTTTTTCCATTACTATTTTAAAACATACATTATATACAGAGGCTATAAGAATGTGCAATACAATATAGAGTGTTTTATATCCTTTATTTCGTTTTAATTTGCATCAACTATATAAACAAACCTGAGCACAAAGAAACCCAAAATGTTTAATATCGGATTGAATTTGTGAAATTTGGAAATATGTCACGGTTCAAAGTTCACTTGGCTCGTTTTTATGAACAAAAACAAAAGAAAAACGCTCTATTTTGTGACTTCTGCACAATTATTGCTACAAAATATATCATGTGTGTGTTATTCCTGCGGCAATTTACCATGGGTAAAAAAAAAAAAAATAAGAGTAAAACTAATGTACTGTTATTGGCCATGTGTCACGTGTGGTGATATAGATCTGTCGGCTGTTAAGGAGCCCTGTGCTCTCACTGCATCTTGAATATCTTACTTTGTGAACAATACAATTCCCTGTTGGTTTTCACTCAGCTGAGTCACAGCAGCAGCATCATGTTCCCGCTTTAAAGGCCGACACTGAGTCAACAGAGTGAAACTCACAGGCAGAGATGGAGGCAGTCTCAAAGCAGATGTTATGCTGTTGATGCTGAACTGCTATAGTGGATGCATTGCATCTTTCTAAACTCTCTTTGTCTCTCACAGTACTCATGTGACCTGACCGAACGCTAAGGCATGTAGTACAGCTTATAATAGACACTCTGACCTTTCTGTATTTGTCCTCTTCCCACATTCACTCTGTTCTCTTTTCAACCAGAGCAGGAAATATTTCATTCACTTAAGTTTGTGTGCCTTTGACAGCGTTTCACTGTAAAGAGTTCCATTTGTCCCGATTCACTCACTATCATTCTTCTCTTTATTCTTATGTAATGTTCCGATGCCTCATTTCCCAGAGCAAAATGTTACTCAACCTGTAAAAGTCAAGCAGCAACTACATGTTTATGTTTATAAGCTTATATTTTGTCATAAGTATAAAGGATTATTTATTAGTTTCTTCCTAAAAAGCATATTTTTTTAACATTAGTTAAGAGAAATAGACTTATGACTGTAGGAAGGTGCTTCCTTTCTCGTGTGAAGATCTTAAAGCAGGGACTCGTTTATTGTTGCTGCAGCAAAGACCAAAAAAAAAAATCTGTGTTTCCTTTTATATGAAACCGTAGATCAGTTCAGTGCAGCAGAAAACCTGTTTTTGGAGTCAAACAGCTTTCGTTGTTTGTGTCTGTGAAATGTGTTACCACTTTTAAATGTATACCTATAATTATCCTGCTGTTTTGTCCACACTCCCACCGCTAACATTGTTGATATCAGCGGGGATAAAAGCTGTTTGGTATTTCACATGAAACAGCCTCGTGTTCACTTTGATGGTGATGTTCAAAGGAGTTCCTTGTTTCGGTTCAAATGTGTGAAGGAAAAACAAATATTGTTGGTGGTGATTTATCTGCACATAAATGATGATGAATAAATAAATGTCTATCTACTTTTCCAGTAGTTCCAGTAGCTGTAGTAGAGGTTTCATATATGTTGTGGATATCTACAAAAACACAAGAAATGTTAACATAAACGTAAACATAAAAATATTATCTCATATGTTTAAAGACGCTAACAACCGCCGCTCTATGAAGTGTATTCATTTTCTTTGTGCATACAGTATATCTTTTTATCCTGTGTTAAAATGTACATTAAAAATGGTTTTAATGTATTTTTTAATGCTAACACCTAACCCTCAAAATATCCGCCTTTTTTCATTTTTTGGCTTATTTTAACCATAAAAGGAACAGAAAATGTCGTTTGTCTATTTTTCCAGGATAACTTCCAATATCTGGCAGTTTTTATAATTAACTGGATGTTAAAATACAGTTTTATCAATTTAAAATGAGGACAATTGGAAAAACACCGCAGTTGGACATGAACAGCAGATTTTGCATGTTAAATCTGAAATTTGAACAGCATAAAACATTTAAAATAAATTTTTTTGAGTCTCTCTTTGTGCAAAAAACAGCCAATAAATGGAAACAGGTGTGTAGCATAACAATGTAAGAATGGCCAATAATGTAATAACGGCAAATAACGTAATAATTTAAATGTAATAAAACCGATAACGTAATAAATTGCCAATAAAGTTGTTGATCCAATAACGTTATACATTTTTGCCAATAACATAATAACTTATTACATTATTGGCTGGTTATTACGTTATTGGCCCTGCATTAAAAAAAATCCTTTGATAATGTAATAACGGAGGTATCACTTTATTTTATTTTCAATTTCTGGAGACAAAGTGTCACACTTAGCCTTAATATTGACTTAATTGCTCCTTTAAGCCTCCTGTGGAGGGAGGTTTGATGGTGGAGGGGTATCTATAAGGTCGGATATTTAAGCATCTGTTACAAGATGCAATATTAAGGCTAAGTGTGACACTTTCTCTCCAGAAATTGAAAATAAAATAAAGTGATACCTCAGTTATTACATTATTGGCTCAGTTATTACATTATCAAATAATTGTTTTAATGCAAGGCCAATATCGTAATAACCACCCAATAACGCAATAAGTTATTACGTTATTGGGAAAAAGTTATTCCGTTACTGGCTAAACAACTTTATTACATTATTGGCCGTTATTACGTTATCGGCTGCTACAAGGTGTTCTTTCCACTCTCTCCTCTCTGGCGACAAAGACACTGTTTCTCCGGCTTCCTGAAACAGTGCAGGTGAAATAACTGTAATAACCAACAATTTTGGCTTTGACGTGCAACGTCTCAGCTTTCAGGAACTGCTGGAATTTCTCTACAGAAACTACAGTAGTGCAAAGTGCGCTTGTGCAAACGCGTCACCAGCGATACGCTCGGCTTCAAAGGGTTAAATAAAGTGTAATGAAATGTTATTTCAAACTTTCTCTCTGTAAAAGCTTGATGTTTTACTCTCTCTGTCAGAGTCTGCATCAACCAGTTTTCCACTGTTCTTGTTAAACAGCCAGTTTTCAACAAGCCAGGATGTGTGCACCACTGTCCTGTCATGAAGCTTAAACTAATCAATTTGACAACATCTGAACACTGTGAATGTCACCTCTCTCCACACACTTTGCTGTCAACGCTTTGATCTCCTTCACAAACATGGCCTCCTGCTGTTATTGGACTCTATCTACAGAACCGTGTTCTCACTCACCAGAGAGAATAAGGCATGAACGAGCAGTAGGAAGCCCTGGCTAATTTTCTGACAGAATAAATCAGTCATTGTGCCTCGGTTGTCGACAGTAGAAATAACTCATACCTGCTGAACCGCGACTGTTTCAAATACTGATCTTGCTCAACTGGCTCATAAATCATCCAGAGTGAACTCATTTCAGATTTCAGCTTTAAGTCCTACAGCTGTTTGAGACGTCTGGAGCGGAGCAGAACATGGGATCACGTCTTAAAATATTCACTTACATCAGTTAGTGTTTAGCCCTGAACAGCCTTGTGGTCTCGTCTGATTCAGTGTGGACTTTTGCACCGTCAGTTGGTGTTTGTCCCCACAGTGTCGTGGTTCATGTCTTGTGTTATAAACACATCATATGCAACTAGCAGATACAGCCATTTATTTATAGTATTATTTATACTAACGTCTCATCATGGTGCGGAGATTCACTGCTGTCACTGATAGTTAGCTTTCCCATCCACTCTGTCTTCCTCCAACGCAACTGCTGCTAATGAATCAACTCCACTGTGTTTGGCACAGTCCAAACTTCTGCTTTAAACACAAATCAATTAATTACTGTAAACAAGAACTTGTAGATGGAATCTTTAGATTGAGATTGTCACGACAGTTGCACAGTAAAGAAACAGTTAAACTGAGTCTAGATGTAACTAATAAGACGTCAGGTCTTGTTAGTACAGATGCAGATTTGATTTAAATGCGTTGTTCTATGTTAATATCTATGATACGTCCATCAGCCAACTGTTGAAATGACTCAGCTGGACTGAAAGCTTCGGTTGTTGCATATTCATGCGACTGTGGCTGCATCCAGAGTTTTGTCCATTAGTTTGTTGGCAGTGAGCAGCTACAATTGAGGACGGAGCTGATAGTGATTGTAAAATGTCCTCCTCCTCTGACTCTGTGTTTAGTCGGAGTTTGTGTCCATCTTGGATTCTGTCCTGCCTCGTTGTCTTGTGTTTGTGTCTTTAGTCCTGCTCCTCGTCTGTTGCTGCTTGACATTTCTGACACTCATCAGTGAAGGAGGCTCAGTCATGATGGACATTTGGACATATAGACAGTGGAACATCTGCTGTGGGTTAGAAATGTAACTCTGTCCAACATCAAGTTTGTTATAATTTAACGTTATCTGTGAATGTCGATTTCCATTCACATGGCGTTTTAATTCATTCATCCTTCAGTTTCCACACAATCACTGAGCAGCCACATTTGAATCAGTCATTAATTAGCACTTAATTATCATGATGATTGATTGCGACTAAATAATATTGTGAAAGATCTTGGTCTCCAACACACACACACACACACACACACACACACACTCTTGCTGAAATCTCCTGTGCTGTTTGAATCACAGTGATATTGTCTAGTTAAAACGGAGTCCCACTCTTTCACTTCTGTTCCTGCAGCTCTGTGCTGTGTGTGATTGATGGAACAATTATTCCATGTAGTCGTACAACGTTACACATTCCCCCCTGGTGTTTGTCTCAGACTCCTAAGTAACAAATACTGTGTTTTTCTCTAGGACTGTAGCATCACTGTTGCCTGGTGTTGGCTGAGTTGTGACGATCATGTAAAGCAGGAGCATGTGGGAGGAGACCGTGTGAGTCACACATGCTCTCTCTTATGTTGTGGATTGTATTTTAACCAATCACCAATCGGTAATCTATGATGACAACAGAGTAAAACCACACCTTTTGTAGAGAATTGCCAATGTTTAAACGAGTCCAGACGTTTGAGGTTGACTTTTTGTTTTGGAGAACTTTAAATGAGTCTCACTAAATGCTCCATTTGGTTCTGAAATCCTTTCAGCCTTTTGGATTAATGTTAATTAGAAGGTAAATGAAGTGTGGCAGAGAGATTAGAAGCAACTCCCTCCTCCAGGTATCACCGGCTCCTCGTAATCTCACCAAATCCCGAAGTATCTCAGTGAATACTAATGTGAATAATATCACACACGGCTCTGTTAACTGTTACTTTACAAATATAAATGGATGAATATCAAATGTATTCATACTAAATGAGTCAAATCTTGCTTTGCAGGAATAATGTGTCAAACCTCTGAGCTGTATTTTAATCTGCTCTCATGTTCTGTAAATTAAATCTCTGGATTCAGGTGAATGAATGATGTGGACAGGTGAATGACGAGGACACGTGAATGACGTGGACCGGTGAGTGAATGATGTGGCCAGGTGAATGATGTGGACAGGTGAGTGAATGACGAGGACAGGTGAGTGAATGACGAGGACAGGTGAATGGCATGGACAGGTGAATGACGTGGACAGGTGAGTGAGTGACGTAGACAGGTGAGTGAATGACGAGGACAGGTCAATGAATGACGAGGACAGGTGATTGAATGACGTGGACAGGTGAGTGAATGATGGCAGGTGAATGATGTGGACAAGTGAATGACTAGGACAGGTGAATGACGTGGACAGTGAGTGAATGACATGGCAGGTGAATGATGTGGACAAGTGAATGACAAGGACAGGTGAATGACGTGGACAGTGAGTGAATGACATGGCAGGTGAATGATGTGGACTAGTGAATGACAAGGACAGGTGAATGACGTGGACAGTCAGTGAATGACATGGACAGGTGAATGATGTGGACAGGTAAGTGAATGACGCGGACAGGTGAGTGAATGACGTGGACAGGTGAGTGAATGATGAGGACAGGTGAATGACACGGACAGGTGAGTGAATGACATAGACAGGTGAGTGAATGATGAGGGCAGGTGAATGACGTGGACAGGTGAGTGAATGATGAGGGCAGGTGAATGACGTGGACAGGTGAGTGAATGATGTGGACAGTGAGTGAATGCTGTTGACAGGTGAGTGGTGTTGACAGGTGAGTGAATGATGAGGACAGGTGAATTGATGCTAATTAAGGTCTCTGAGTGAGTGACATTTGTGACCTTTGAACCATTTTGACAGATACATTGTATTTACATATTTTATTTTGTCAGCACTTTAATTTGTTAAGTTTTGCCTTTAACTAAAAACAATTAACAGAGATTTTTTTCCCCTTGTCCTTTTTACAGGACATAAGAATGAACCCCACCCAACCCTATTTCTGTTAACTTATACCAGTGGTGTCAAACATATGGCCCGTGGGCCATAACCAGCCCACCCGAGGGTTCGACCCAGCCCGCAGAATGAATTTAAGAATCTCATCATAATGTGATATACTATACTTTTCAGTTTCAGATACCTGTGACTAAATGTTTTGTGCCGTTGTAGATCCACCGTTATCTGTAAATTGTGTTAATGGTAAACATAGGCATAATATTGTTGATATTGCACTTTTTTCCAAGCGTTTTGTAAAAAACATACTTAGTTTAATGTCAAAGGGAAACATTTGGAGATTTTGTTGTTGATAGGTTATTAAGCTATTATTTTACCACTCCGGCCCACATTGACATCAAACTGCACTGTCTGTGGCCCCTGAACTAAAAATGAGTTTGACACCACTGCCTTATACTAACAATGACAGTCACATTGAGTGTGAACACATATAGAAAAAAATATCAGGGTCAATTTAGGTCACTGTCACAGTTCAGTGGGTTTAACAGCAGCTCCTTGCTGTCACCTATCAGGAGCAGCTTATACTTTATATCTGCCGCAGAAAGCAGTGTAGTGGATCAGACTGTGTGTGTTGGAGCAGATTGGTGTGACAGTGCAGGTGTGGACGTCCACGGAGGTTATTTCCACTTCAGAATCAAATATTTCTCCAGGATGTTGTAACTCTCGGTTCTCGTCGTGTGAGCAGCAGCAGCAGCAGCAGCAGCAGCAGCAGCAGCTCTGACAGTGTGACTGATGTAAAAGGCTGTTGGAGGCTCAGCACTGTGTCGTCTTGGACTTAGAGCAGTTTTCTTTCAGTCTCTGACTGTAGAAAGGCTCTTTTTGGCGGCAGACAGATACCAGGCGTTTGCTCTGACGTGAAGAAATGTATCACTGATCAGTTTGGTTACAGAGTCGATTGTTGTTAGTATAACTGGTTAGAAATAATACCTGGTTTGCTTTTTTCTACATGTGATTCGGACATGTGTCTTACTTATTAGTAGTAGTATTAGCAGTATTATTTAAAATGACACCTTCTCAGATGAACATGATGTTCTCTAACTTCTTGTCACTGTCACTTTGTTCTGCTAGTTAAATAAAGCCTGATAAACTGCAGCACTTATTTATAAAGTAATTCACCAAGGACATCACACATTAGGATTCTGAGAGTTGTCTTTTTGGAGCAGTTTTATGATTTTGTTTATAGACTTGCATACAGTTCAGTGTGGGCTGTCTGACAAATGTTACCATTGTTCAGTGAAGTCATTCAGGTAAGAGCTTCACTGTTATGCAGATATCATTTTTAAATATAGGATAGGTCTGCTCCAACAGGATGCGATGAAGTATAGACTCTTTCTCTCATGCAGTCAGTGTTCTCCATGTGTTGTGTCTGTGTGTAGCCTTGGTGTCCGTCCCGCAGACTGTGGAGCTTGTTCATCCCACTCTGCTGGTGAAGCTCTGAGCTTCCCTCTCCTCCATCTGTTCTGGTGAATTCAGGGGAGAAGCAAAATTCCGGCAGGATTCAAACGCGGTCTTTAATTTGATGTCCGACATCACGCCTGTACATTCATAAAATAATCGATTCTCCTTGTTTAATATTAATCTCGCAGTCCAGTGTTAGTGGGAGCTTGATATATGAGCGAGGGAGAGAGAGAGAGAGAGTTTGTAAATCAAATACTGCACAGCCGAGTGGGATGTGACTGGAAATTTTGCAGTTTGCAGTTCTCATGACTCCGACTACTAGTACTACTAGTACTACTACTAATAGTACATAAATAAATACATGATCACTGGTGATTTTGGTCCTACAGGCACTAATGAATCAGTCTGCTCTGTATGTTATAACATGGTAACCATTCTCTGCTGCTCCTGTGTATAACTGACTGTGCTCCAGTAAACCCTGCATTTGAAAGTATTTATTGTTTTATTCAACTCCAACAGTTATCTGTACACACGTAACATTCACACACTCTGTTTATTCATAATCACATTTGTGTGTCAAATAAATGCATGCGTCATATTTCCGTCCTCATGCCTTACTTTTTCTATTGCCTGAGTGTAATTTTGATTCTGATGGCGCAAATGTAATGCATCCAATTTCCCATTAGGGCTCTGAATTTTGGTTTGATTCTGATTTTCTCTCACCCTGATGTTAAGAATTGTTTTTTATAAATAACCACTGACCTTGTCTGGGTAAAATAAAACACACAAATTCAGTCCATATTCCATTCCAACCAAACGACAACAACAGCCTTGTACACAGTTGGACACACTGTCACTCCACTGAGACACCAGATGAAGGCAATTTGATTTTATGATGCTGCAGATTTTGAGGTTACTGTCGGTGTGTGTGTGTGTGTGTTGTTGTGGTTTTTGGAGTGAAATTCTCTTCGTTGGAAGCCCTTCAAACAACAAAATGTTGTGCCTAGAGTACCAGAATTTGGATATTTCCAGTTTGATTAGTCACCGGTTACTCAGTCATGTTGTAAATAACACTGTCACACTGTTCTGGTAGAAAGTGATGAACATAATTCCACAGAGAGATCCTTACTAAACAGTATTTCCACTGGTTTCCCTGCACACGTGTCTTTCTCTGTCCATGACGGCTGAGGTTCACATCACATTTCAAAGCTCATTCTCTGAGCTGTCACTTTGTAGGAGGAAAATAACGTCTCGAGAGACGAAGACAAGATCACACTCTTTAGATGCGACACTGCAGGTACATGGTGAGATCACAGGAGGAAATTCACAAGCTGCCTCTTTGTTCACATCTGCCTGCGCAGGACTTTCATGAGTGAAAATGAGCCGTTTGTTCTGCTGCGTCTCCTCCATCATGTTGAAGTAGCATTAGTTGTGTTTTTTTCCCCCCTCCTCCTGTCATTTGTCTCATCCTATGAAATAAAATGTGTGCTGAGCAGATGGTGAACTGATGACCACTCATGATGGAGAAAATCAGGATGAAATCACCTGATGATAAAAATTAGATTCATTTATCTCAGACTGTGTCTATGGGGTAGAGCATCTCATCTGCAGCCTGGATTTAGGTGTTTTTCTCTGAATCAGGTCATTTAGATGCTCAGACAGATATTTTTGTATCTGTGGATCATTCATTTCATTACTGCTGATTAGGCTCTAAACTGCAAACACTAACCCCTGTAAATGTTCTATTACGAGATTGTTGAAATACCGCAGAGACAATTCTTTACTATGTGACCTAGTGTTTTGCCTGTTGGATTCAGAACAAAATCAGCTGTAGGATCAGGTTTTGGCATGAATCATTTTTGATATTTTATTTTAATATTCTAAACGACTTGTCATTGGGGAAAGTTGTGTTTCCTTTTTACCATTACTGACAAGTTACTGGTAGAAACACCCTTACTGGCACATAATAAGAACAACATCCTCTGCGTACACAGTCTGTCTGTACGACACAGGTAAAGTGAAAGGAAGACTAATGATCATTGACACCGAAAATTATCGACAATAAATCACTGACGCAAGCTGCTTCTCTTAGCGATATACTTTATGTTTTTGCAGGTTTTAACGATGAATTCAGTTCCTCTTTGTTAAACATTCAGCATCAACAGTATAAACACACTGCTTTACAGCTGCGTTTGTGCTAAGGAGCTGCTGAGGAGAGCTAAGTTACCACTGATTAGTCAGTGTCAAGTGCAACCAGATGTTTACATCTGGTGACACTGAGGAAATGACTGCACTGTAGTTTGTGCTTCACACTTTGTGTTTCATGTCCAATGATTGTTTATTTTGCACAATGTTGTACTGATTTTCTTATTATTTCCACTTGCGATTATAGGAACATTATTATTATGTTTGTTGCGTGTGTGTGTGTGTGTGTGTGTGAGGTCATTTATGTACAATGCCCCCCAATGTTCACGTCTGGTTAGATTGCTGCTGGGTTTTTTGGGGTTTTTGTGTTTGCACCGTGCGAGAGTTAGAGTACACAATAAAAGGCACTTCTTCTCAAGTGTAAATTTCTCTTTTAACCTCACAATCAGAATACAGTGGCGTTCATGATGTTTCTGCTGTAGTTCAGGGGCCTCATGCAGTGCGATTTGATCTCAAGATGAACAAATAACATAATAGCCTATAAACAACACAAACTCCAAAATGTTCCCTTTGTTTTAAATTTAATGATGCATCTTTTTTACAGAACATTGTGAACAACCTGACATTTCTTGAGAAAAATAAGTGCAATTTCAACAACAGTATGCCTAAGTTTACCATTTACACATCCATCCATCTTCTACCGCTTCATCCTCCACAGGAGATGATGGTCATTCCATATTAGAACGAAATTTCTGTGAAATGTCATCATAAATATCTTTAATGCTATATCACGGTGGAATATTTTGTTATAACTCATATTGCCCACCAGCTACTGGGCAGTTTTTTTGACCCCACTTTTTTCTCTTGACCAGACAAGACAATCATTGGGCCCCAGGTCATTTGAGTTTGACATCCCTGATGTACAGCATCAGTGTGGGACACAGAGCAGGGACGGACAGTTTACACAGGACATGTCAGGTCCCATCATTGTGTGAACTGGGAAGTTTTTGTTTCTATAAGTTCTCTCCTGAAAGTATCTGTGGATGTTTGGCAGTGGAGTGATGACAGAAAGAAAGACAGTTCAGACACTTACGTTTCACACTAGTGTGTGTGTGGTCGTGTTCAAATATGTTTCCACACTAACTTCCCTCTCACTAGCTCACAGTCTGCTCACACTCCATCTCTCTGTGGACTCTCATCCACACTGTTTATGTTTACTAGCTTCATTTTCAGCGTTGTCTGCTGTTTTTTTTTCTTGCCTGCTTACCTTGAAACTGTTTCTTTAAAAAGCAACGTGAAAAAAGAAACTCCTGACATTGGAGATCCATCCATCCATCTATTTTCTACCGATTTGTCCTCCACATGAGGGTCGCAGGGGTGCGCTGTGCCAATCTCAGCTGACATGGGGCGATAGGCAGGGGTACACGCTGGACAGTTCGCCAGTCCATCACAGGGCCACCTATAGAGATAAACAACCCTCCACTCTCACACTCACGAAACGTAGGAAACCTTTTTCCTGACAAAGTGTTTAATGTGATCTGAATTAATGTTATTGGTCAAAACCTGTGTTTGTCTTACTGTTTCATGTTGTGAAAAAGGATCCATTACACCAGGTTTATTCAATTCTTGCCTGAGCATTACATACACGTTGTATGAACTCGTATCAAAGACTGACTTTCAGTCACATCATTCCAATCCAAAGCTTGTGTTGCTTTGGTGTCGTGATTAAAACGGCAGTTAACACAGAGTCGAGTCTCCTTTATGCTGAGCTGCTGCAGACTGAAGCTTGTAGTCAATGTCACTGTTCATCAGTATAACATGGACACTCTTTTCTACAGTGTCCATGTAGTTAATTAAACCAGATGAAGATTTGATGTTTTAATGAGGGATTTGTTTGCTTCACAGTGAGAGACATGAAGGGAGACAGTGAAGGGAAACCTGATCTCTGTTTACTCTGCTTCTTTATCTCATCTAATGAGTCTCACTCACCAAAACAATAATTCTGTGTTGGACCAAAATGACACACACAATGAGTACAATATTGTTTTTGCTCCTATTAAATATCAATATGTCTCAGGTAAAAATAAGCAGTTTTATATGAGCTCTGGTCAACATGTTTGGCATTCAAATGCACTGTTTGCTCAACAGGGGAAACTTTTGTTTTCGACTACAATGCAGAGGTGGAAAGAGTACTGAAAGATTCTACTCAAGTAAAAGCACCACTATTCTGATCAAATTTTACTTAAGTAGAAATACTGGTCTAAAAATGTACTCAAGTTAAAATAACAAAAAGTAGTTTGTTTAAAGTAAAAGTTACTCAGTTACTTTTTTGACAAAGTTGACGTTCTTTCTTCACATTAATTGTTTTTAATTAAAGACAAACATTACAAAATAAAGTGCTGACAAAATAAAATGTGTAAACACATAATGTGTCAGTCCAAATGGGTCAAAGGTCACACATGTCACTCACTCAGGGGCCTTTGCTAAAAGAACAATGTATTAACTTACCTTCCTCCAAAACTGAACGTGGGCATTGCCATTTCTGAAAACCGCAACAGTTCATGAACTCGATGCTTTCAGAAATGTTCCACTCACAGTATTGTGAATATAACATGAAGGGGGCATTCAAGTGAATGCATCTTGTAAACATTGTAAACACATTTGACATGTGAAGGCAGTTCGTGTTGAGACGGTGTAGAGGTGTGTCACTCAACGCAGTTTGTGCTGGTGTTGTGTGACACTAGCTAACGGCTGTTTGTGACCTGCTTGTCATGTAAATGATCATGTTGAGTGTGACTGTGACACTGACACTCATCAGTGTCACACCATGAGATAAACATCACAACATATATAATGATATAAAAGCCAAATGCAGACACAAACAAACAAACAAACAAACAATTATTTCCTTTCAGAAGTGTGATCACGAGAGTAATCAGTTGATACTCAGTGGGTTTTTTCAACAGATAATAAAGGCTGGTCTCACAGATGCATGCTGGGACATTACTATACTATCATTAATTAGCATGTTGGGTGTTGGATGAGAAAGGATAAGTCTGAAGACCAAAAAGGTGGTTTATTTTCTCAGATTAACCACACATTTATATTCCATTTACAGTTTAGTTAAGTCAAAATAAAAATAAATAGATATAAATATGTATAAATTGTACATAAATATAGTTTTATATATAATATGGTTCTGTTCAAATTAGCGTTTCATTGCACAGAATACCTCATGTGCTGCTGCTTTGCCTTTGCAGGTCTTTCTTTTTTTGGTTTCCAACTAAAAGTTTTTCAAATTAACACTGACCTTCACGTACCGGAAAGTAAATAATCATGTTTAAAGGGGAAAAAAAAACAGATGAACACTTGAAAAGTCGATTCTTCATTTTTACTTTTATTTTAGATAAAAGTTTTTTTTTTCTCATTCCTATTCATCAACTGGTCACATTTTACGTGTGAAATTTCAGTCATTTCTACAATTGAAAAAGTGAATTAACCCTTAGAATACAGAGCATTTATACAGAGGCTATAAAAAATTATGAAATGTTTTTTTCACTTTCATTGACTGTATAAACAAACCTGAGCAAAAAGTGCTCAAAATGTTTAAAATCGAATGTGAAATATGGAAATACGTCTATTTTGTGACTTCTGCACTATTGTTGCTACTTTACATCACTACAAAAAAATGCGATATAAAATGAATCATAACGTTGACTCAACACATAAGACGCAAATAAAATAAAAGCATTTTTAAAGCCTGAATATGTGACCTATAAACACACACCCTCAGGATGTCCTTAAAGTATAGTCATTTTTAAGCTGATGTTACAAATAAACATTAAACTCTTTGATGATTCGCATAAAAAAAAATAAAAATACGTTTCAGTCCACTAAGTGGTGCAAAGTGCTTACTATAATATTGTAATAATATCATATTGTGATGTTTCTGGTGATTCCCACCCCTGGAGGACGGTAGTAAATGAATGACCAGGTCTTCCGTTCTTTAGCTAAAGTATTGTGTGGATAAGTTGTTGATAAGTCATACAGAGATGGTCCTGATCCCTGTGAATTGTCACTGAATAGAAATTCAGGAGAGTTTTTGTGCGGTATTGTTTTTATTTTTCCTTAATGGTCACAGATCAACATTAACATTAATATCCCAATCATTTCTTTCCTACTGTGTCATACCATTAACATTAACATGTTAATACTCGACCATATAGTCATTATACACGTCTCATTGTCTTGGTACCTGCAGTCGTCCAGTGGTCACTGCCAGCTGTGCCACAGTCAACTGGATGTTGAATAATGTCCTTCACTCAAACCAGCTGTTCAGCCGTGAACGGCACAGCGTCATCACTGCGTGTGATAAGCTGTAATTGATTTTTAAAAGTTATCCTTCAGGGCTCCATAGATTTATTTCTATCATCACAGGGCTACGGCGAATGGACATTCATGTCTCACACACAGAGGAACATACAGAGATGTTCCACTGCAGTGCTCATTTTGTCTCACTGCTCTGCATCCTTCACAAACTAATTACCCACCGTGGCAGCATCATCTTTCATGTTTTCTTTTACCCTTGCTCTGAAAAGAAACTCTGACTGTGGCAGAGAGACTGTGACAAATGAGGAACTTAGTTTGAGGATGAATGGAGGGAAGTTGTGGTGAAACAGAGACACTGATGTCTTCAACAGCTCAAATGTACCTGCCGTTATGCTCTGATGATTTTAACATGAGGAATGTGTTTTATTTCATGTTAAGGGTGTCTTTTCTTGACCGACAGTTGCTCTAAAGTCAAAGCTGAACCAAATATCATTCCTTTAACCCTTTAAAACTCAAGCCTCAAAATATCCTCTTGGCCTTTTTTGCTTATTGTAATCCAGAACTGGCCGTTATTTACAATTTACTGCATGTTAAGAGAGTGCATTAACAGTTTAAAGTCAAGAAAAACAAAGTTTTATTTAGAAAATGTATTTTACATTACATTACATTAGATTACATGTCATTTAGCAGACACTCTTATCCAAAGCGACTTACAATAAGTATACGTTGTGCATGAATAAGAGATTCTGCAGAGAAATGTGTCAAGTATAAAACATCCAATGGAATTTTTCAAGTATTTTTCTCAAAATTTGATATTTGATAAAAACCCCATGCTCTCCATCGCTCTGTGTGTGGAAAGGTACTGATTGGTCGGCTTCCTGCATCGGTGTCAGTGAAATTACCATAATAAAGACATGGTTGGCTTTAAAGTACGACTTCTAGCACAAATGGTTGCACACTTATGGTAACGCAAAGAGCGCATGCCCAAACACGTCGCCAGCGATACGCTCTGTGTTAAAGGGTTAACAAATGACTGAACAGCTATTTTAACCTTTAATTTTGCTGAGATACATGACGGCATGATTATAAAAGTCAAAAAACCTAAAAACTGTTACTAGTAGGAGAACAAGTGAACATATGAGAAATGACCTGATTGAGTCATCAAGATATAGTATCCCCGTGAATCTGAAATGCAGTTAATAATAATGATGAGATGGAGTGGGGTGGTAGATATTATATTATATTAAGCAATCACTTGGCATGACATACTTGACATTATTTATCGTCAACAATATTGACTGATCATGAGCGACAGTGTACGATGCAACTTTGTCTAGCGCTCATGATGAAAGCAGGGTGTTGTTGACTCTAAGTATTTTTAACTGACCTCAGTTCAACGTTCTTCTTCTTCTTACTTAATCACTGGGCCTGATTCTGGCACTTTGAGTCTGATGAGCATTAAGTTACAGACTTCTCACAGTGTTCCGACCCACTTACTAAACTTATGTAGAGCAAGGACAGAGGTCCAGGTGCAGAGTGGTGATGACAAGGCAGAGATCCATCCAAATGATTTTGATTGCTATTTGAAGGTGAAATAAAAGTTGCAGCTTTTACTTTAACATCGAATACTGTTTGTGAATCTTATGTAAATTGATGCATCATCACATTCAGTGTATCTTCTGATAGCGATTGAGCCACATAGAGTAATAGTTAAGGGGTTCCAGATTAATGCAGAGAGACGGAGTGAGACGAAACAAAGTAAGAGTGATAAAACAAAGGGAAGTGTGTGGCTCGGCTCATTCTCTACTGTCTCTGTCTGTAATTGAATGTCAGCATCGATGATGCTCTTCAGACTGGCAGTAGCTCAACCTGAAAACCTGCTGAGTGTTGAGAAAACAAACACAGGGGTCGATCAGCAGCTCAGTTGGCTCTAATCAGGAAATTGTTGACAGCTCAGCTGGAAACAGAAGTGAGCTGCAAAAGGATTCAGATCTTTTCTAATCCACTCTGAGTCCGAAAGTGTTAACCGACACATCGCGGGATTCATTTGCTCCTCAGTAAACACACATAGGCTGTTGTTGTTGTATTGACACATATTGACTTGTGAGTTTACGTTGTTTGAAGAGCCGCTGCTCTGTTAGTCAGGTGGACGTGGAGAGCTTCACGCTGAAGAGGCGGAGCTTTGTGAAAACAGCTGGTGTCACATCGACAGAGATTTGACAAAGTGTTCACTCATGTTCAACAGCAGAGGAGCACACACACAAACTCAAATCACCTGGGGGGCAACAAGCGTCTAGTCTGGTCAAGATGGGGCCGGACTAGAGAAAAAAAAGTGGGGGGAAAAAACAACTGTTCAGTGGTTGGACAATAAAAAAAGATATTCTTGATGATACTTCACTAAATTTCAAAGTAAAAGTGCTTGTTTTAAAATGGAACGATGCAAAAACAGAAATAAATCTAAAATCAACTGAATAATAATGTGCACAACTGTAATTAAACCATCTAACAAGCTCATATATGTATATATACACTGTATATCTGTATGTATATATATACATATAGAGATGTAAT
Source organism: Solea solea (assembly GCF_958295425.1). Lineage (NCBI taxonomy): Eukaryota > Metazoa > Chordata > Actinopteri > Pleuronectiformes > Soleidae > Solea > Solea solea. The sequence continues at coordinate 8,598,260 of NC_081140.1, read as the reverse complement.
TTGATGTTGAATACAATACATTTAATAATGTGGAAATTACAAACAAATGTCTTATTACTTTCATAGCAAATACATTTAGGATTATATTCTGTCGCTATTCTATTACCTCACTTTGTTTAAAGCAGGGGTGTCCAAACTACGGGCCACGGGCCAATCGTGGACCTCAGTGAGATGTTGTCCTTGGTCACGTGTCACCCCCATTAACGAAAAATGTTTCTTTTCATTTTTGTTCACTTCTGCGTCGCTTAGATTTGGTTACATTTCCATTTGATAATTGTGACTATGAAAATTACAATTTTTATAAAACAGTGCATTTGTATGAAAATGTTACTGTTAAAAAAAAGAAAAAAAAAAAAAGACCTTTGGCCTCGGGAAATCTAAACATTATCAAATATGGTCGTCGTTAAAAAAAAGTTTGGACACTGCTGGTTTTAAAGGAAGAGGAGGTCACATTTTCATTATAACAGGATATTAAGTGGTGGGCCGCATGTAATTGATTGGGTGGGGGCACATGTGGCCCACGGGCCACCAGTTTGACATCTCTGTTCTAAAGTATCCTTCTCTTTGTTTGAAGGTAACTGTAGCTGCTCAGGATCATTTTAACTGATTCATTTCTAACCATCTGCCTCCACATCAGTGGTCAGTCAGAGCTTTTTTTGGAGGCACAGTGGTTATATTATCAGTGCAGACGTATTTATGCCCACAGTGGTTATATTATCAGTGCAGACGTCTTTATGCCCACTAGATCTGTCCTGTGTATAAGTTTTTGTATTTTATGGAGTAATCGATCCACCTCCTCCTAGAATAGATGCTGTTCTTTATACGACGTCACTTGTCTTCCTCCTTTGTTCTCATCATAACTATTATGGCTGCTAACGATAAAAAGTAACTGTGGGTCATAATAAGCGGTCGACCTGTGGCTCTTTTTTTTTTTTTTACAGTAGGACAGTCTCTCTCTTATTGGCAGCAGCATTGTTCAGCCGTCCATGACTTGTGTCTCATCCAGGACATTAAACCCCTTACAAATGATCGATACACTTCTTAAATCACAGCGCGAGTAATGTGGCGTCTTCGACTTAACTGAACACGTTCCATTTGGTGATTTATTCTTCTAAATAGAGAGTCTCTATTTTCCTCTGTGGTGTTAAGTGAGCTCAGCCAACTTATTTCAGCGTATAAATGTTCATCATCCGCTGAGTGTCACTGGAATCACCACACCTACTCTGTCATCCTTGAACGAGGCCGGAGCTGAGTAGCTGCCTGAAAGTCCACTCAGCAGAGGAAATAAAACTACAGTATTCTCTCTCCAGGCTTTACAAATTCAGGGGGATTGAGCATCTCAACATTTCCAAGTTAATTAAAATAAGACAGGTGAAGAAGTCATCCATTATTTCTGACTTTTAAGTCTGCAGATGCTTTAATGACTTCTGGGGAAAAAGAACAGAAGCTACATTCACCTTAATCGTGTTATTATTTCTGTACAAATAGTAGTTTATTGTTGCAGGTATTTTCTTTTTTCTTTTTTAATTTGTTAAAGTGTGCAAACTAAAGAGCTTGTGCTTTGATTATCTGCACAACAAATGACAATAACATATTGCAATCTGCACTGTGGTAAAAATAATTGAACATCGCTAATTGGTGAAGCCAGGTCTTTTCTGTGTCCACACCACACCGTCTCCACACTGGTGATGGACATTTAGATACATATTTTAGGATTAAATGAGCTAAAACAACTATATTACTGATTTCAAATGATAAAGGTGTGTAATTTGTCTAATATGTACAATCCTGAGAAGAAGACTCAGGACAATCACTGTGCTCACCAGAGAGAATCCATTTTCATCAGACTGGTTCAGATCAGGTTGGTGTCTGAGGATGGTGATTTTCCCACAGGAGCCTGTGTTGATAATGAGAACTGTGGTATCAGTGGTCGGTGAAGTTGATGATAAATAATAAGCACAGTGACGGTGACAGGCAGCTGTCACGGCCTGTAGTTTATATCCGTTTGACGTACATATGCATTCATTATGTAATAATGTTACATTGGAGTTTTTGCATGTTCTCCCCGTGTGCGCGTGGGTTTACTCCCACAGTCCAAAAATATGCAATATGGGGACGAGGTAAATTGCACCCCACCTTTCACCCTCTATGTCAGATGAGCTTGGTGCCAGCGCCCACGCGACCCTCAGGTGGAGGATAAAGCACTAGAAGATGAGTGAGTGAGTGAGTGGAGCTTTTTGCAGGATGTAATCTAGACATTCAACATCACACTGTAGGAACTCAACACCATAATCAACTTAATAACATACTCTCTTTTTGAAATACGATTAAATGTTTGCTTCCTTAGTTTCCATGTGTCTCATCCATCTGAAAAAAAAAACACAAATAAAAATATCCCTCATGTCAGAAAGGGAGCTGGGTAAATAAAGCAGCTGCAGTGTTGACACATAGTTCATACGTTTTGACAATGCTCACTGTAGTGAGATATAAGGAGGTTTGGCCCAATTTATCTCAGTTCAGGTGTAAACAACAGAGAGAATGGGACAGAAAAAAAAGATAAATAAAGTAGATACTGTATTTTTATAGGTTTATTGACTATACCCAACTATTTCCAGAGGTATGTTTGAACAAAATACGTATTAGTGAAGAAAGGTGCGATTTCTGTCGCCGCATCCTATTGACGCTTTTACAAAACACCTTCAGTAACTCTGTACTAATGAGCAGAAATAAAGGTAAAGAGTTCCCAGGTTACACAACAACACATGCTGTATAATTCACTACTGTGTGTCACATAAACATCCTCAATAACACACGTCAAATAGAGCCCAACTAAAGACTATGGTCTTTATTTACTTAGTCCTCTCAGTCTTTCCCCCCCAAGTCACTTTGTATTCCCACTTTTATTTTTATAGTCGATCTGTCTTTCATTCCTGCCCACACAGAGATAGATGAAATGCTGTTTTCCTTCCTCTCTCAGTATATCTTAGCTCAAGGAAAAAAGCTTGCTTATCTGCCGCTCCAGGGAATTGTTGTTGTTTTTTTCCTCCATCTACAGGTGTGTGTCTGCGTGTGGCGACAGGCTCCGTCCTAATCACTTAAATTACTTCCACAGTTAATGAGAACTTTAGAGACAATCAATGAGCATGGATAGTGAAGGACGCAGAGTCCGTGAAAAAGAGAAAAGATTTGACCTCAACTTTAATATCCCTGAGGGTAAAGGCAAAGATGTTTTTTATTTATGTTTAAAAAAGTGTTACAGGGTGTTTTTTTTGGAACAAATCCTTTTCTCAGCCACGGACAATTTACATTCAAATGTATAAATTCCACATCATATCTGCCTTATTAAAGGATCAGTGTGTAGGATTTAGTGGCATCTGGGGTAAAGTTGGATATTGCAACTGACTGCATTTGCCAACAACTACAATCTGACTGAGATTAATTTCTTAATCTCAGTCAGATTGAAAACACAACAGTGTTATATATTCATTTGGTGCTTTTCATCATCCCTTGGAAAAAAAAAAATAATCAGCCTCATTGTGTTTTACAGTCAATGTACATTATGCCAGTGTTTTTTCCCCTATGGTAAAATATCTTCAGCATCGACTGTGTTATTTGGCTGGTTGAGTTTTCTGGGTGCAGATGGATGCAAATCTCGTCCCTACAGCAAATTATCGAGGATTATTTCTGCATGGTGCTATTTACATATGCTAATCCACTTTGTCCACACAGACGCTCGTTCACACACACTCTGAATGACAGACGTGCACTGCACATGTATAGAATGACAAGGAGACACAGAGCGGTTTGGATAAACAGACGTGCTGAAGGCAGGAAGCGTTTCCTGTTTTATTGCTGATGTCAGTATCCGTCAGACGGACCTGCGGCTCCATTTTTCCCAGTTAGCGGTCAGACGTTTCATTCAGGCAAGAAATTGATTTTGATAATTAAAACCAAGGGAAAATCAGTCTTTCCTCTGTCTTTTGGAAGGCAGCGGGTCTTGGAGTTGTGTCTGATAAAAGATTGTGCTCTCTAATGAGTCTAATGAGTGATAGTTTTTGTTTTAGGTTACACTTAAAATGTTTATTCGTCTTTCCTAATCTGAGTCAAATAATTGTTTGGAACCATCTAAACCGAGAGCAGAATAATAAATGAGTGACCTTTATAACCATATACCATATAACGAGGATTGTGTTTCTGCTGTTGAATACTGAGACTGTTTATATTGTTGTTTATGTTATGTTTCGTGGTTGGTTTCCACCTGCAAAGTGAAAACTAATTTATGAATCTCAAACTCCTCTCACATCAAATATTGAGCCACTCTAGACTAATGCTGTTTGTTGATGTAACTGGGGGACGTGATGCATCTTAACTCAATTTCTGGGAGACTGTGTTCGTACGGGAAGAAGAAGGGACTTCATGTGTTTTATACAGTCAACAGAAAATCAATGTAGGTCACCCAATATAACTATATTGTGTCAATATAATGATGCTCTGTTAGAGGAAACACAGAGTGCCGTCCTTCTCTGCTCCCTGCTGAGGTAATGATCTCTCCAGTGAGCGTCTTCCTCCAGGTCTCTCATGGTTTTATGAGTCCATGCCCTCCAGAATGACCTTTGACTTTATTATAAACTAGTAGGAGAGCCAAAGCGGCTTCAACAAACAGCTGAATTCCTCCAGGTTCTCTTATTACTCTGGAAGAGTCCATTAATTCCTCCGAGCTGCCGCTGCTGCTGCTGCTGCTGCTGCTGTTGTTGTTGTTGTACGGTTCTTTACACTCACTGCTATAGATACTCCACCCTGACTCTCATCTGTCTGCTAATTAAAGCAGTTTGACACTTCATTTAAACACCACGTATGGTTCAGTAGTGCTGAGGAGAGGGAGTGAATCAGTGTCCCCGTGTTCAGGTAAACAGCTTCAGCCTTTTGTCTCTGTGAGTCAGTGGAGACGTTTCTGAGGACGAAGACACACTGAGTGTTAGATTAAGCTGCTGTCATTGTTTTTTGTTTTTCCCCTCTGCCTCCTCTTTGAAAATTGCTCAGTGTGCTGCACTTGAATTATACCCACTTACTTCTGCTGTTTGACAAAAAACAGTGATGCTGACTGTACTGTGGATTTGAACTCGGTGTTGAGAAGAGGCTTCAGGAGGCCCTCACACACAAACACACAGCAGCTGAGCAGCAGCAGGAACCAGGACTTGTATCACTAAACATTCTCATCCTTGAACTATGAATATGATTATCCACTCAGCACGACTCGGTTATGAACGTGTGCATCTGTTTCAGTGAGGATCGGCTGTTTTGCATGATTGTGTAAGACACACTTGACAGTCTGTGTGTTTGTGGAAAACCTAGTCCTCAGTCTTTTTAGGCTCAGTGATGGAGGATGTTCAGGTGTCTGCACCTCGTGATGTTTATATAAAAGCTTAGCTTTAATGTCCGTCGTATTTCATAAAGTTTTCCTAATCAAAGTGAGTACAGAGTGCATTTTTTCGCTGACAATGACAAGGACGGATTGTGTTGGGGACTGATGTGACAGGTGAACATCCAACGCTATTCTTTTACTGTGGACACTTGGCTGTTTTGGCAACGATCTTTTTCAGGAGCCACTGTCAAGGTTATAAGCCCACACAGCAACAGACTCTGTCACATTGCCAGAGGTTACTCAGCTGGCTGCTATAAAAAAAATTCCCCCACTGAAGTAACAGACTATCATTATCCAGGGACAGAGACGGAGAGCAGCCTGTCACAGCAGGAGAGGCCATCATGGGAGCAGTGGGGGAGCAAAGAGCCATAATCTGTCTCTGAGGTAAGATATAAGACTGGAAGAGGCAGTGAAGGAGGCTGGGATAGAGACGACAGCGCTGACTTTTTACATTTTCAGCAGCCAGTACATCCTTTTCAAATGAGTAAACACTTAAGGGCTGGGGTGATATCACCAGAAAATCTATTTTCCATCTTAGTAAAAACAAATTATTCCAAACAATATTTAAAAAATATTTTCAAACTGAATTTCCCATCAGGATTGTAGCGCAGCCGCACACAGACCTGCCTGCTGCCTGGAGTTGAAATTGCATTTTAACAAAGATGCTTGCTGCCATCTTGTTAGTCTCTCTGAGGAAATGATGGGCTGCAGCGCGGCGCCACTATGGAATCCCGGGTGGAGCGGCGATGGAAATTTGGGAAATCTATTTTCATTAAAAACAAATCATCTTCAACCATAATGAATTTGGATCGATTAATTTGCTCAGCCTTAAAACACGTACTAATTAAACATCTGTGAATCACTCCATCACTTTGTGAGAACAGTAGTTCTCTCCTCAGCGATTATGGTGAACCAACTTATCCAGTGGCTCCATTTTGAATCATTTCTGTTTGGAAACAAACATCAAGGGAAACGTGGGAAATGGACAAAGAGCAGCAGAAACTCTCGAGCACGCTGTTGCTGTAAAAACTGGGCATACAGAGATGAAGGGTGATCTCCTCAGATAACAGACACACAACCCACACTGCTCTTGTTACCATGGTGACAGCTGTGAAGGGTAATGTGCATGGGATTACTGGGGATTTTGAGAATTTCTTAATTTGCTTATAATCATTATTTAATCCAATTTGACTTTGTCAAAAATAATAATACCTTAATACCAGATTAAATTACAGTGAGAGATTTTCCACATCAGCAAGGAAAGATTGAAATAATTTTTACAGAGCTCATGAACAACTTTTCTCTGTGCAATAATACACACTGGTCACGTCCTTGCATTTCTTCATTGTGTTTATTCTGGGTTGTTTCTTTGTCGGATTTCATTTGTCTAACTTTCTCCTCTGATCAGTGCGGTGCAGGGGATTTACAATTCACTGCTCAGAGCCACACCCACAAGAAAAACAGCCGGAGGATTTTTTTTTTTTTACCACTCAAATGTCAGATACAAGAGCAACATGTTCTTTTGCAGATACTCATCAGGTTCACAGCAGTGCTGGGCTCAGAATCCCTGTTCAGCCTCCCGAAAACAGCTGAATCCACCTTTCCTTATCTCCAAGAGCAGGGAAGGAAATAAGGGAGGAAGAAGAAGAGTCAAAGGGAATGAATTAAAGGGAAAACAACTGGGCTGGAAATCGATTTTAACCAATTAAGTGTTTAACAAATTCTTGGAGGAATGGAGGAAATGTATATATATATATATATATATATATATATATATATGTGTGTTATTGAGATCAGGTTTATACCGGTTTAAAGAAGACGGGAAAGGCCAAGTGTTTCGAGGGACAATGATTGACAGGGTTTTCAGACTGGCTGTTCCTAATTCTCATGATGTTGTATCTGTGGAAGAAGCCTGTCCTTGACTTGTTTTATGTGAAAGTAAAAGGAAACACGCTTGTCAAAAGTGGTGAAGTAGTTCACACCATCCAAAGTGAACAAAAGTTCCGATGATGCTTCTCTACGATGTTTAAGGCCGAGGAACTTGTTTTCTAGTTTTATGTTTTATGTGAGGGTTTGAAAGTGAAAGGTCACAGGTTACGTGATTATTTTCATTCACTTTCATGTTACAAATGTAGCAGGGTGTCATCTGCAGAGCAAGGGGAATATCACACATATAGAAGATGAAACACTCAAATACCAAGATGAATAAAAAAGAAACTTGTTTACATCCCTCAGATCGCAGATTGAAGCTCCGGTGCAGAACGTCAATCGCCCCCTGTGGATTTCTGAGTAATTATCAAACCACTGCAAGAAAACACGTTCCCGCCCCGCCCCTCCACACACACACACACACACACACACACACTTTCTATGACAACACACCATGTAAATTAAATGAATTATGACACTCGGAGACAAATAAGCGCATTAGATGAAGCAGATGTAATTAAGTGTATTAGAATTTACTTTGATGTCTCTTCAATTGCAGTGACTGTCGGTACATTACGGTACAGATATTACATCTTCAGTGTTTTGTAATGAAGTGTTTTCTCTTTAGGAGTCAGTGTCATATTAAGTGCATTGTGTTTCACGCGGCCTCTTTGTTCATGGTGTGTGTAATCTCTCTAATGCCGCCACCCCAGTGCTCTGTCGGATTACATGTGTTCAGAGCTGCTCAATGATCATCCACCGGGGAGGACGAGGCCCCCACACTCCATCACACATCTAATATTCAGACAAACACTGAGAGGCTGGCTGCATGTTTTAGTGTGGTCATAGAGGTTTGCACAGAAATTAAAGGATTTTAATGACTCTGTGTGTGTGTGTGTAATCTGTATGACAGTGCACCAAACTAAGAGGTTATGGTTCATGCTAAGCAGAGAGGAGTCTCTCAGCAGTCTGACCAAATAAAAGTTATTAGCAGTTAGTCTTTTGCAGTAAAACAGCTCCTCTGCTGCTTTTATGGCTGATATTTTATTTGCAACCTGTGGAGGTTTGTTGAAAGCACAGAAGCCGTGAGGAGCAGATCAGTGTGTTGCTGAAGGCAGGAGGGCTCTTGGTGTGATTGTGATTGAGTCACAGGTTGTAATGTCTTTTTGCAGAGTAATATTAGTTGAGGTGCTTTATCAGCTCGTATGAGACTTATTGACTTTAAAGATTCACTTCTTGTTTGTAAAGCACAAAATCCTGTCGCCCCACAACACCTCTCAGAGCCGCTTAGTGCTTATGAGGCCGACAGGTCTCTTAGGTCGTCTCACGCCGGGCTTTTTTAAGGATATAAGCTTCTTTCAGGTGTTCAGTGTTTACCTGATTTATTAGAAAATCTAAAATGCTTCTCCTCTGCTTCCTATATTTTATTGGTTGTTTGACACATATTTTGTTTGTGTATGTGTGAGTTACTGTGGCTGAGTCACATTAACAGGCTCAGTTTAATACTCGTGTTGTCTGCTGTTGTCTCATAAACCAGACCGAGTCTGTCTGTGCATAATGTGTGGAACTAATTGGATGTGTTTCTTCTGGTTTGGAGCTGCTTTTCATGTGCGGCTTGTCCCCGTCCTCAAACTCTTCCTCTTCAATCTCTCAACCAAGTAAGGATGCCCTTGTCCAGACCACAGTGTTCTGAAGCATCATCATCATCATCACAGTGGTGACATGCACAGCAGAGGAGCAAAGGCCACCGCTGCATTTATTCACGGACACATTATTTCCACCTCCCTGCTGTGAGCTTCACAGGGCTGCTGGGCACCTGCTGTGCTTCACTGAATGCCAGCTCACTCCCTCTTTGGGATTTGTTGGCAGTCGTGTTTGCTTTCCAATTAGCAGTGTGCATCCAATTAATAAATATAAAGCTGATGATGGGAAAGGCTGCACATTTGTGTCTAATTTTCTCCTCCGTAGTATACACAGCTTCAAGAATCTGCTTTGAAATGAATCTTGTGTAACCTCCTTCCTCTTTTGTCCATGTACGCTAGCTCGAATCATCTCTGCATGTGTGAAATGATGCTGTGTTCATTTCTCCTAATTTGAACTATGCTGCTTCTCATTAACCCTCAGGCTAAAATAGTGGTGCAGGGTGAACTTTGGAGAGACCTGCATGTGTTTGTGGAAACATCACAGAGAGAGACTATCTTCTTTTGTGGGATCGCACCCATAACATAACTGCTTTCAAATGATCACTCTGAACGGAGTCTTTTTGTTGTCTCATTAGATGCAGTTGTGTTTATCTCTGCTGCGTGTTCATGCTGAGCTGGTGAATGTCTGTGGTGCAGGAAGTATGTAATATGTAATGTGTAATATGTAGCCCCCAGCTCTGGGCAGATGTGCTGGTCTGGAGTGTGGACTGGGTCCAGTTTGCTACATAATGACATCATGTTCTGCTGGAGTCCAGTGAGGTTACAAGGCACTTTGACAGAACTGTGTGACCCAGCATGCAGGAGGCCAGGGCTGCAGGGAGTGGATATAACGTGGGAGAGCAAAGAGGGAAAGACAGAGTTGATTGGTTGTTTGTGAGCTGGTAACTTCTAGAAGTTGGAGGTGAACATCAGACTTTAGTATAGTATGTACAGTATGTAAAGGGCGCATCAGCCATTCTTAGATGTTTTACCAGGAAAATGCACTGGTGTTACTGATGTCTAAATGCAACTTGGCCATCATTAATTGGGTTATTTACACGTTATATCTGTGCACTGCTCTATTTTTGTGGGTTTAAAACAGTGCAGGTGTCAGTCAGTGAGATAATGAGGGCTCAGGTACCATGTTAGTGAAGCAGCAGGTACAACAGCACAGTCCAAGACCTGGATCTATTTAATAGACTTCACTCAGCATGCTGTTTCTGCTTTTATGTAATTTTACAGTTTGATGAATACCAGGCTTTTTATTGATGGTGAAAGAACATAATTTGTCTTTTTCAACAACACAAAAAACCCAAACAACCCCTCAAATCCTTATGGGAGGAGAGTGGACTGTTGTTCTTCGTCAGGTCATGTTGCTGGTTATCCCAGCAGATATTGCTGTCATTCTTAACATCAGATTTTTGACATTGTTTTGTAGCAGACAGGTGATGAGGTGATGTGTGATGTGTCAGACTGCAGTATTTATTGGATTGTCATATTTTATAAAGAAGCCCTCAGGCTGAATCACTGGAACAGGATGAACTTCAGAGCTACATGTGTTTGTTCAGGGCCAATTATAACCTGTTGCTCTGCTGGTCTGGAGTGAGAATTGAGTCCAGTCTTCTACATCCTGTACTGCAGTGCTGAGATTGCACTGAGGCTTGTTCTCATGGTACTGCATTTATGTCTGATATGATCAGTGCTAGAGATGGGAAATAATTCAGGAAAACACTTTCACTTTCAAACACTGTTTTATTTACATTCCATTATTTGAAAATGACCTTTATTTATTTAGCGCTTTTCTAGTCTTGACCACAAAAAGCTGCTTCACACTGAAGTTTTGCCATTCACCCATTCACACCCGTTCACTCACACTTTCATACAGCTCATATGCACTCATCTTTCATACCCGTTCACACGCAGCTGGCACAGCCGCCAGGAGCAACATTGGGTTAAGTGTCTTGCCCAAGGACACATCGGCATGTAGACTAGCAAAGCCGGAAATCTAACCCACAACTTTCAAGTTGAAACCTTATTAAAGTTGCTAAAGACGTGTTGTTGCAATTACTACGGTACCGTATTTGTCCACATCACACACTGTATACACATAGCTGTTTGACGCAGGATTTGTTCTGTGAATGTTTCATTTTTTAAGCTGCAAAACACTCTCCATCCACTTCTGTCAGGAGTAGAAGTGTGCATCTTTTGTGCATAAAATCTGTGCTGGTGGGTGTCTAACCTGAGTCGTTAACTGTTGTGCTGTGGGTGTAGCTTGACTGCAATATTTACATTTTGGTTCTCCAAATGTAGCCTTATCCATAATTTCTCAGTTTATTTACAGTCTTTCAAAAAGACAAGCAGGCACAAGCACACTGATCCGAATCTGATTGTTGTTTGTTCTTCTAACATTTCTGTCTGTCGCAGCAGCAGCCTCCTACACATTTAACCACCCAGACTCCAGATGGAAGCAGTTTGAATTGGCACAGTTGAGTTCAGAGGAAAAAGTGTCATGGTTTACGTGTAATTGTGTCCATCCATCCATCCATCCATCTTCTACTGCTTATCCGAGGTCGGGTCATGGGGGTAGCAGCTTGAGCAGAGAAGCCCAGAATTCCCTCTCCCCCACTTTGTCCAGCTTTTCCATGGGGATCCAGAGGCGTTCCCAGGCCAGCCGAGAGTCTCTCCAGTGGGTCCTGGGTCTTCCCGGGGCCTTCTCCCAGTGGGATGTGCCCGGAACACCTCACCAGGGAGGCGTCCAGGAGGCATCCTAACTGGATGCGCGAGACACCTCATCTGGCTCTTCAGCAGCTGCTCTACACACCCTCCCGGATGACCGAGCTTCTCACGCTGTCTCTATGGGAGAGCCTACTCCAACATGCACATATGGGCACCCTTATGTTTGAACATGGTGTTCATTATGGACAATCCGTGAGAAGTGCAGAAGTCCAACAACTAAGCACCACTCGGGTTTAGATCGGGGGGGAGGGGGACCTTTCCTCCCAATCACACCCCTCTAGGTCTTACTGTCATTGCCCAAGCTGTGTGTAGAGGCGAGCCTGTCTATATCTAGCCGGAACCTCTCGACCTTGTGCACCAGCTCACCCTCACCCTCCCCACCAGAGAGGTGACGTTTCACGTCCCAAGAGCCAACTTCTGCAGCCGAGGGTCCCCAACTTCACCCAACTCGCATGGTACCCAAGCTCCTTGGCCCCTCCCACAGGTGGTGAGCCCATGGGAAGGTGGACCCACGTTGCCTCTTTGGGCTGTGCCCGGCCACTGATTGTACTCAATTCCATTGTAAGTCGTTTTGGATAAAAGCATCTGATAAATGACATGTAATGTAATGTAATGGTTATGATAAGGGGCATTATACTTGAGTGAGTGTCCCTACTTAGATAGCTGTACTAATGTGTGTGTATTTGTCTCTGTTCCCTCTGTATGACCTTTTTTGGCATAAACACTGACCTTGACAGGACCAGTAGTCCTGAAGGAGTTCAAAACATGGTCCTAATGAGACACAACATCATTTCTGAGGAACAATTTCTGAAGTATAGAGCTAAGGTTGCTAAGGCTGTTCAAATGAATGGAAGTCAATGCAGGTCCTTAAAAGGATATGTGTGTGTCTTTGTGTGTGCGTTCACAGACGCATAGACAAATATAAAATCACAGTTTTATTTGGAGGAACACAGTGGCAGTGAGGATCTCACACACATGCTCTCCTTTATCACAATGTGTGTATCTCTGCTGATACACACATATGAAGAGTCTGTGTGTATTCGTTTCCCTTCATCAGTAGATGGACTTTGCTGAGTTTAAAAATGACACATCCTCACATGACGTGAACTCTCGGACACTGTGAAATCAGTACCTGCTCTCTTGTTCTCAGCCAGAGGGATAATGTGTGTCCCCTCAGTGTCCAGTCCTTGGTCCCGTCCTCTCATATGTCTTTATGTTCTCCCAAAGCTGTTTGAAAGTTGAACAGCTGTGCTCTCTCTCTCAGTCTGTCTTCTGTCAGAGCCAGAGGGTTGGCGCTTCTCTCCTGTGTCCTGACGGTGTTTGGACCTCAGTTCTGTCTCTTCTCCACCAGAGGAAGAGCACACATTGTCCTCCATCTTCTGTCCTTCAAACCAGGACAAAACTCCATGTCTCCTTCAGCCAAGTCATTGTCAGTGTGCTGCTGTCTGCTGTGATGGTTAATGAGACCTTCAAATAAAAATCACACCTGTTTTAAATTCTGCTAAAGAGTAAAAAAAAATTGTATTTAAGTATTTAGTTCTAGGTAGAGACTCGTCATGAGTCATCATTTATTAAAAAGTGGAATATAGGCATATGTTGACATTCATATCTGTATATAGCTTTGTAAAACAAGATGCATTTGGTGCATATTTTGGCATTCATTTCTCACTCCTCTAATTCCTCCACTTAATCTGTTTTTCTCATACCACCTGCTTCTTCTTCAATCCTCCTGACTGAACACTGATACACATTATGCTATCAAGTGTTAATCAATGTGCAGGTAATAGTGTTGCAGGATATAATGTAGCAATGAGTGGGAATGTGCACCAGGTAATAGTCCATTCAGCCGAGGTTGGAAGCAGCCAAAAGCAGATAATCGTGACAGACTGAGATCATGTGAGATCTGTTCAGTTCAATATTTTTCAATGGATCCATGAGAAAGTTTATAGTGTTTGTGCAACATGAAAACTGTCAATCAAACAATCACAATCATCTTTGCTTTTATGTTTTCTGTACAGAGACTTTGTTTTACTGACTGAACAGTCAGGACGTGTCTCAGTTTTCGCCACACACTGGATCACTGTTGGAATTTAAACCTGCTCTTTTCCATCCCTCTGTCCCTCTTGCTACTTTTTTTGCTTTGTCAGTGCTGAGTCACCACTGAGATCAGATTTGTATAAAATGTGCTATTTTCCTCTTCGTCCTCCCACGTTCTCTTCCTCTTGTTTGCTCTTTGTCATTCACTGACATTTTTATTTTCTGTGTGAAGTATTCAGTTTCTTTGTCTTTTTGAAGTGTCAGGCAGTATTCTGTGTGTGTGTGTGTGTGTGTGAGAGAGAGAGATTCCTGTGAATTGACGGCATTCTGTGACTCTGTATGGATGTAAACTTCACAGTGACACTCACTGACACACATCAGTAATTTATGGCAGTAAATGTTACTATATATACACTATACTCTATAGTAGCAGTGTCTCTTTTACCTGCTCTGCTGTCATAGGGTGGTGAGCAGGAGACTGGGGCTGCTGCACGCCACTATCAGCTGAACTATGAGTCTCTCTGTTCTCACTACTGAAAGTACAGGTTAAGTCTTTTTGTCTTTAAATCTATGTGGACACAAGACAGATCACTGACGACTGCTTGAGATGGTTTATTGTGTTTTATGAACAGGAACCACTTGTTTTCAACAATTTAACAAGTTGTTAGTTGATTTGTGGGTTGATATTTTATTTTTTTCAATATGTGGAAAGAGAACACTGGATTTTCAGATCACACCAATCAGTGAGACATTTGTTTCTACCGTAGTTTAATTTATCCCTAATTGCAGATTAAATTAAATTGACAAATTGATGAGCCATCAACTCAGTTGCTGTTCTTGTTAATTTATTGTTCTTTTGTCCAGATGGTTGAACACTGACACAAACAGTCCCTATAAAATCCCACTTGTAACTGTCTTATGAATAGACTGTGGACACAGTGGATCTTCTATTTTTTCCTTTTTTCTAATCACTCTTAATGCAATTTATTTCACAGATGTAGTCTCACTCCTCGCCTCTCGCCTGAAAATGTAAAGCTGTTTGTGTTAATGTTGAGAGCTTATTTGAGCTGAGAAATAAAGGTCCATTGACAGAGACAACGCTCATCTGGATCTGAACCAGAAACGGATGCTATTCTGAAACCTTTGGTTCTCTCTCAGATGCAACATGACATTAAAGCAGACTTTTGCATTTTAGCTGAGAGCTGCAGTGCTTCAGCACAGAGCTGAAGAATAATAAGAACAAAACAGTCATAAATCAAATGCTCTCAGCAGAATCACAGGTAATCAGCTGGGGTCTGCTGTGATGGAAACCACTGGGATGGAGTCACTAGAAATAGACAGAGGAGCTCTTTATTCAGGACAGAGACCAACAGCAGAGGAAACTAGAGCTCCAAGAGTCATTAGCATCAGAGAACAAGTGTGTGCAACTTTACTGCAAATGATGCACTGCTGGAGGTCACAGCTCAGAGTAGAGAGAGGGGGAGGGAGAGCTTTGCATTGTGCTGTTGTATTTCAAAGTTAGATCAATACAGATCATGATGCTTGATGGATGAGAGGTTGATCAGTAACCTTCCCTTTTCTGATCTTTTACATCTTCCAGTCACTGACAGAGTTGTGCCTATGACACTTTGGTCAATAATCCAGGATCCAGCAGCACATACATATGGTATTCTACTACAGTACATGTGTACAACAGTGACTTTATTATGTGATACTGAAAAAAAATCATATACTGTTAAAAATAAATAATTGTAATAATCTTACCTTTTCTTGTACTGAGCAGCAGGTTGCTCTGCCGATTTGTCTCCATGCTGAACAGTGCACTCTGCTCTGTGCTGCTCTGTCCCTGTCCATAGTGCTGCTCTGCCTCTGTCAGTAGTGCTGTTCTTCCTCTGTCCATGGTGATGATCTGTCTCTGTCCATGGTGCTGATCTGTCTCTGTCCATAGTGCTGCTCTGCCTCTGTCAGTAGTGCTGTTCTTCCTCTGTCCATGGTGCTGATCTGTCTCTGTCCATGGTGCTGCTCTGCCTCTGTCAATAGTGCTGTTTTTCCTCTGTCCATGGTGCTGCTCTGCCTCTGTCCATGGTGCTGACTGGGACACTTAGTTGAGTGTCAGATCACCATAATTTAAGTTTGTTACAAACTCACTTATTTAATGATATAGTATGTTTATGTTTACTTTCAGTCTATATAGACCCTCACTGTAGAGGCTGCAGGATTTACCAAGAATTAGAAATCATGCAGTTAATCTCATTTCAGTACGTTTAATCTCAATATTTTTTTTGTGAAAACCCCCCCCCAAAAAACCCTCAGACAAGCTTTGAAAAGATCTGCCTCTGTCATTTTCACTCTTTTTCCTGAGCTTTTCTCTTCATCTTTTTCTCTTTGATGTCTGTCTGGTTGAGCTATGGGAAACTCCTTTGTGTTCCCAGCATGCATCTGAGAGTGCATCTCACAATGAACAAATCACCTTGTCTCAACTCACAATGATTGTCCAAAACTCCCAAATGTTTCCATGTTTCCTGTCACAGCTCACCAACAGCAGCTTGAGGGTTTCTTATCCAAGGATTTGCTGGCAAACAGAAACACTGTGGGCTAGAAATTAATAATAAAACAAGACTCTTGGAGGTCAGGAGCTGTGTTTCGGTGTTCAGTAGAAGACATAAGTGGACTGCAATATTTACAATGAATCGGCATTTTTCCATTTAATGAGGACATTTATTGAGGAGGACATGTTTTTGTGCTGATGTCTTTGATTGCACAATTGTAAATGAGCAGGAAATTGTCTCACAGACTGTAATGAAGTAGAGGATTTGAGTGAAGTTGCATCATATGACGCTGATGACTTATTCTAACACTGGAAAGCTTTCATCTGTTCATGAATATTAAATGAAAGAAGTATCTAGGCAGAAATCAGCTGAAACGGACTTGATTTGTCCCAGACAATTGTCAATTGTCTCCTTCTCTCTTCTGTCTCCGACAGTAAACTATAGTTCCTACCACGTTGTTATAATATTGTGAGCTGTGTCTCTCTTGCTGCCGGCACATTGTAATGAAAACAGTTTTCTTTTCCTCTGAGTCCAAAATACAAATGAGCATTGTTGTAGAAGCAGGTGGAGAATGTAAATAGACTCTTCAGTCCACCTGTGCCATGAGGTCTCATGAGTAGAAGCTTCACAGATGGAAAATGAAGCAAAACTCAAAACAAAGTCAAAGCAGGAGAATCTCTTCAGTGTGAGAGCAAAGATCCAAAAATCAAGTCCACAGCATGTCGTGATTTTATGAAAACAGCTGGTGGACAAATGTGCACTTTAGTATATTTGTACTTTCTATCCTTTGTTGTGAATGATGTCATTTTTAATTTGCAATATAGTTTGCCGACTCATGGCCTTTGCCGAACAGGACTGCCACTGTGTTGTAAAATAAAACCACAGGAATAAGTGAAATGATCAAACACTGAAAAATACAGTATAATCCAAGTTTGCCTCCTGCAGATGTTTTCACTGCAGCTGGAGTTAATAGCAAAAAAGTGAAGAAACGGCTTCAACGGCTCTGAGGGAACTGAGTGTAATAAATGTGCTGTCAGCCTTTGCTGGCTAAAACACCACACTTGTATGCACACACAGAACTGGTTTTCTCCATTGAGACCAACTAGAGCGGCTCTGACGTGTTTTTTTACAATACCGTACATACAGGATGAAGCAGCTCACTCGGACTCAGTTCTAGAAACACTCTATACTCAGAGGACGTCCATCTTTCTAGTTAAACATCAAAGGTAGAAAATCAGGGTACAAACATTAGTCACACATAAATAAAACTATTTATCTGCACGTTTTTCTTTCAAACCTTCATCATTAGCTCCTGGTTTTATGATATTTAAGGTACATACCTGCAACAATCAACTATAACACTTTTAATTAAATGCATATTGCTAGATGTCGGTGAACTTCACAGTGTGATCAAGCAAATGGTCACAATGTCTTTTTTAGTTTTACAACAAGGTGTTGTCCTCTGTAACTGTCCATCACTGAGTCCGAATGTTGGACAGAAGACAAAGACTAACAGAGAGACAAATGACGGCTGAGATGTTTCTGCTTGTCCTCCTTCACTGTCCAGCAGTGAATCTGCTCAGTCTCCTTGTATGAGCTGCTGAATGATATGTGATGAGCCTGAGAAGCTTGAGCTTCAGTCAGAAACACACACACACATAGTGTCTTCCTCTGTGTAGAAGCGTGTCGCTAGGTGGCGCTAATGTCCGCGTTACAGCAGCAGCAGAAGCAGCACAGACAGCGTGAGTCTCCAGCTCGAGAGTTCATCAGCGCTGTTCACTCTGGGATTTCGTCCTCCGCTCGGCTTCACCTGCCCCGCTTTCTCCTCTGGAAATAAACCGCCGCAGACGGAGCTTCGTCGGGAAGAGAAGAGCGCGGATTTACCGGGGCACCATGCTTTACTCCTGGATACACACCGTGTGGATCCCCGCCGTCGCTTTCCTCTTTGGATTTCAAGGCAAGGGGTGGTTTCATTCTTTTTCCATTTCATGTCCCGGCGTTTTGTCACCAAGAAACAGCGCAGTTGAGAGGGAAAGTGCAGCCACGGTGGATGTTTGTTGTGAGTCCGTCTCGTGCAGACTTGAATAGTGAAGGCACATGCACGCGTAAAGTCACGTCCTGTCAGAGAGACACGCGTGGTGTCTTCAGTGGGGAAAACTGCGTTTGCTCCAAATGAAGTTAAGTCAGTGAATTTTGATTTAAAGTTCACTTGAAACACCTCAGTGTCTTCACAGTTCTATCATGTTTAAACCACGACGTCTCGTGTGGATCATAGTCATGTGACCTATTGGATTCTCTTTGACTCTGTTCTTGTAGATGCAGCGGGCCTCATTAGTGAGCGTGTGTGATGGAGAGATGAGAAAGATTGAATAAAAGATAAATAGAGTGGAAGAAGTGAAGTGTGATGGAGACACAAACTGTTGAAGAAAGGGATGATAGAGGATAAGTGTAATAGTTGATTGTCTGACACCATAGACTTAAACTAACCAGTGGATTTGAGTCATGTTGCATAATATGATGTTAATGTCTTATTCCATCACTGAAAGGTCTGATGTTATGTGCTGTCATGGTTCTCTGAAAGCAGCGGCTGCAGCTTTGACTCCAGCATTAAACAGACTTTGACTTGTGAGCAGTTGTTAGTTTGAAGCCTTCATCTCACTGCTGAAAAAAAAAAAAACTCTCTAAAGTAGAAATCTGTTCATTGAAGTTCATTTTTCAAACCGCTTCACTTAAACAGTTTGGTCTGACATAATACTTTTGGCTGACAATATTTAAGCTTTAAGCTCAGACTGAAACACAGTTTTTCTCGTTGGGGAGAAATGATTACTGATTTCACACTTTGATTTACCTTTGACCCTTAAACCTTCAGCCAAGGAGTAGAGAAAAACACAACAACTTCCTATGTCTATATGTATCAAGAGCAACTGCTAAAGTGTGAGTTGTATCACACTGCTGTGTTTGATTCATTTCATTTACTTCACAAGTTGACCAAGTACATGAATACTCAGTGTATCCACAAACTGCACCGCTTCAGTAAGCGTGTCTACTTTCATTTTCCCCTCAGATCTCTTTTCTTTGCCACTTATATTATTATTAAGCTGTCATGTTTGTTTGTCATTAAATAAACACATTTATTACCAGAGTGATCAAATGTGTATCCGCATGTTCATTTTCTATTATTCCTTATTTGCACAGGTAATCCTGTTGAGAAATAACTTCTCTGACACTGTGTGCTTAGGAGGAATCATATTTTAATAGATCTGTTGGAGTGAAGACTCTGAAGATCCTTTTATTTTTTTGGCCGATAAATACATTTACCCACAAAAAGACCAATAGGTTTTTCTTCAAATGAGACTCTGTTGAGTCCAGGTTTCTGCTGAACTGCTCCTGAATATGTCTAAAAAGGATATTAAAGTGGAACGGCAGGTGAAGCAGCTGAGAAGAGGTGATTTTTTTTATTTTTTTTTTACACTTTCAAAAGTAACCATAAACTATTATGCTCTCAACTCTTTTATGATACCACTTTTAACAAATCTCTCTTCAAACATCATTAACCTTGAATAATTGAAGCTACATTTAAAGAACAGAATGACGAGGAACAAGTTTCTGGAAACTGCTACAAAATCATGTGGACAGTCTGTTCTTACTGTGGTGAGGCCAAATGTTGTGATTTGTTTTAGGAACAGTCCATCATGCTGTTTCTCTGAATATGTTAGATTTGATTTAGTTTAGAGAATTTGACTCCTGTGTCTTGTGTCGGAATCAGCTGACTGTTAAGAAGAGATTTAAAAACAGGCCTTTCTAATTTGCACCATTCCACTGTCGAGGGGCCACGACAGCAAAGGCATGATTCCCTCTGAGCTTGCACTTATCTTTTTTTAGCGCACTCAGAAGCAGCTGATCAGCTGACC
Source organism: Solea solea (assembly GCF_958295425.1). NCBI lineage: Eukaryota > Metazoa > Chordata > Actinopteri > Pleuronectiformes > Soleidae > Solea > Solea solea. The sequence continues at coordinate 8,577,994 of NC_081140.1, read as the reverse complement.
TGAGTGAGAGGGTAGGTGTGTAATGATGTCATCAATTCAAATATTACAGGTTATAACCCAAATAAGTTTCAAGATTTTTACTTCCTGTCATTGCAGTTTTTCTCACTGACTAATTTTAACTCAGCAAAGTGGGATTTGATGAGCTGTTGTCCTCTGATTTCTCTCACAGCCACTTCACTTCAGCACCATGGACAGAGCGACGTCTATGGCTCACGTTGCTTTGTACCAGACTGTGAAGCTTTGAAGTTGAACATCATTACATCATATTCACAGTTTATTATTATATGTTCTCTCTACCCGTGAATGCATTGACTTAACATTGTTCACTGTGAACTAGTTCCTTTTTAAATGCACATTAACCAGTTCCTTGTTTGTTTATACTGAACTTTGGACTAGATCTTAAGTGTGAGCTGGCACTACACTGTTCTCTACCCACAGAGTGAGTGGGAACAGCATCTTTGTCTCAGTCAAAATCAGCAGGACTTTGTGTCTCTTGGATGGTTTGGCTCGATGGATTAGCGTCCAGCATGTTCCTAACGCAGAGGTGTGAAATAAATGTGATTAAGGGGGGATGAGCAGAGTGAGACAAACGGACACCATGTTGTCTCGTCTCTCATTTCTGCCAAAGAAGCAGCAGCTGTAAAGCAACACAGGAGCCTGAAGGCATCAATAAGCCTGTCAGCCACAGAGCGTCAGGGAGGAAAAGCTGGAGTTGTGTTGCATTGCAGGTTTACGTGATGTTTTCTTCCTTTGTAATCCACGTATCTTCCCATCCATTTCATTTATGTCCATATTGTGTAATTCAGTTCTATTACATCATCATGTATCTTAATCCTGTATGAACACAGTGTGATTCACTGTACCACTTTTAACAAATCTGTCTTCGAACATCATTAACCTTGAATAATTCAAACCACATTTGAAGAACAGAATGACGAGGAACGAGTTGTTCTTACTGTGGTGAGGCCAAATGTTGTGATTTGTTTTAGGAACAGTCCGTCATGCGACTTCTCTAAATATTTTAGATTAGATTTGGTTCAGAGAACTGACTCATGCTAAAAATGTTCTGACATAGCCCTGACTCTCGGATAGTTCCGGTTAGTTAGTTCCGGTTAGATAGTTTAGTTCTTTGTTAGCTGGTCCTAATGAGGCAGAACCCCATTTCTGAAGAACTGATTAAGTGCAGGTTCTAAGATGTGAAATGTGGACAGGTTTAGAGATTAAATGGTCCGGGACATGGCTTTGTTCAGGCAAAAAAAAAATCAATGCAGTGTCCTAAGAAGAATAGCTACACAAACGTGTGTGTGTGTGTGTGTTTGGCAGACATTCATTTCTCTCCTGTGCTCCACTCTGCAGTTTCTACTCTCTGCTTGTGCTTTGCCTTTACCACACAGTGCTGCTCAGATTGGGGTTAATTTTGAATTATAGTCATCTTACTGTGTGCATTATGTTTATGTGACACATCAGTGATGTATGTGTGCTCTGTTATGGTCTGCACACTTGAAGTGGAGACATATTACTCTCAGTATCTCCGCAGTATCTCTTTCATGTTGCTTGCTCTAATTTAGAGAGATTCTCAGAGAACAGAAAACCATCAGTCAAACACAACTGTTACCTTTGTTGCTGTGAATGGTTCAGTCTCCTCTGACACGTTTGTCCGACTGATTTATTTCCTTCCAGGCGACGTGGAAACTAATTTATAAAAAACAGGACATCTCAATAAGCAGCGAATGGTTTTGTGTGAATGTCGAACTGCTGGATGACCAAAATGATCTAATTAATTAGACTTTGTTTAGACTGATAACATAATGAATGTGTCCTTCACTGTGAGTGATTAGACTCCATTTCTCACTCGAGGACAATGAAGAAACAAAAATAATATTGTCAGTGTTTTTTTTCTTCTTCTCCGAACCAAACAACAACGCCGATGTTGTTGTTCGTGATGACTCATTAATCAGTTGATCTAATGCGTTGTGAAAATCATCGTGTAAATATCGGAGCAATGTCAGTGACGGTCAAAGCAGCCATTTGCTAACTCCTGTGACGATGGAGTTTCTCAGTAATGGTTTCACTGTGCCACATAATGAACAGAGGAGCATTTTAGGTACGAGCTGAATTACAGCCGTGTTCCTGCTGGTCACTGAGACTGTGGATCATTAGCTGGTTTGGTCCATGAGCAGTGACACGTTCAAGCGAAGCTCAGTGGATTGATGGTCTCTGTAGTCTCTGCTTAGACAGGTCTTCATATGAGCTGTCAGTCCACCACCAAACACCCATCAGTTCATTTCTGCAGCATTTGTTCTGTCAGTCTTCTCTCTCACACTTTCACTCAAGAGGTCACTCACTTTTCTGATACACAGTAAATGACTGATGGTTAGAAAATATACTGTAGTTGCTGCACCACAGACACTCACTGTTGTACTCCCACACTCCACGTCTGCTGGAGATTGTGCAGGGTAGATTTTTCAGTTTCCATCTGATCCTGCTCATTGTCTTGTTTAAAGTCATATCGTAAGAATCTTAAGACGGCTTTAAACAGAGTCCAGTAAACACCTGCAGCTGCAGTGTGCGCCTACACACACACACACACACACACTGCACATCACTCTGTATCCCTTGGGTTGTAGCTGTGGGAATACAGCGGCTAATTAGTGTAATAAATAAAAATGAAACACAGCTTTTTTTCAGCCTCCACAGCCTGAAAGTTACAGACCAAACTTTTTCATTGTGAATATGTCTCGTGCTATCAGCGGGAACACAGCTGGCTTCTCTTGTTTCAGACTTGTTCAAATATGTTGTATCGAAAAATTAATCACTACCAAGTTGCATATTGTTTAAAACTGCTTTTTTGTAACAAAACACTTTTGTCCCACACACACACACACAAACACACACAAATCTAAGCTCAGTGCAGCATACAGTATGTGCTGCCTTCTTTACAAAGTGCTATCCAGTGTGTGCTTTGGCATTCAGGCACATTGTAGAACCATCACTGTCATAATAGAAAATAATCCAACCAGGGTATATGCTGGCTTTTGGTCGCTGTCACATGAATTTGTCCGGCAAAAAAAATAAAATAAAATAATTAAATAAGTGATTAAGGAATCATTTCTTCAAAAATGTATTTTTTATGTTCTCTTGTCAAGAGTTTCCCGTGTCATCATGTGGTCATGTGACCGATACAGAGCGATTAATTTCTGCGTGGGTATGGAGGCTTGAATTTCCAAACTGCTTGTGAAACAGTCATAAAGGATTTTGGGGAAATCTACCCTGACTGGGACGAAGCTGGGGAAGGTCGCCACCATAATTCCCATGTCTGACGTGCCTGCCCAACTCGGATCCTCGCTCCGAAACCGAATCAAAAGAACAGCCCAATGAGAAGCCATGTTCAATGAAACGCCGACGCAAACTGACACAAACGGAGAATCGTGACATTGGGACCGAGACGTGTGTTTTAAGAGTCGAACTCGGCATAATGTATTTCTGGTTAATTCTGTAGGGTATTCATTGTTTATTTCTCATTTATCTTATAATAATTCGATTTTTGCCTGCTCAGTTTACAGTTTTTGGAATGGTTGTTTTCCAGAATTCAATGAAAACTTGTTCAATCTTAGATTGAGTGAAGGTTTTTGTCTCTGTGTGTATGCATTTCATGTCACGTGTGTCTATTTAAGAATTTTTAAATATTAAAGGCCATGTTTCTAGCCTAAACTCTCTATGTTTACTCTTTATTTTAATGTTGAGACTGTAATACGTGCCTCTATATGTGTTGCTGCAATAGATCGTGAGATTGATCATGTTTTGACCAACTCTTTTTGTGTGTGTATCATGATCTTAGCACACTGTGGGTGGATTAAAACCCTCCACCTACACAAAGCCACTGAACGTTAGACCAATAGCTGGTGAAAGTTTCCGAAGCAAAGGCCCATCACTTCTCCGTCTGATGTGTTTAAAGTCTTGTTTTCCACGGTTGCTAATGGTATTGCCTGCATCTCCTGTCTTGGTAGATAAATGTTAGATATGCAGAGTAAATCACAGGTATTGACTAAACAGAAAGTTGAATCTTGTATATTGGAAGAACAGCATACATTTAAAGAGGCTACATTATATATTGATGCGTTAAGGCCTTGAACTAACAGCATGCACACAGAGCCAGCAGGGTCTGATCATCACAGTATAAAAACAGAGATAAAAGTCAAATATTTGTGTGAGTTTTTAGCGATGGATCAATGCAAGGACACATTTAGTTCCTGTTTATTCCTTTCAAATCAAAACAAATCTTTATTGTTGACTGCTTTGCTTGAATAGCTTTTGACCATTTGACTGGAGAACAGCTTACTTATGGGCCGTGAGGTGAAGTCATTTGTTCTCTTCATTTCATTGTCAAATGAGGCGGCGCCTCAGTACACAGAGAGTGATGAACACAAAGCTTGATGTGATGTTGTCCTTTTAGATCAACCAACGTCACCACCCTGATTCAAGAATACACATAAAACAAGTTTAAAGGGATCAAATTGTTATTTTCTTCTTTTGCCACAGCAGATCATCTGCCTCTATATTGTCCTCTCCCTTTTGTCCTCTTCTGTTACACCAACTGTCCTCATGTCCTCCTTTACGACATCCATGAACCGTCTCTGTGTGGGCTTCCTCTTTTCCTCCTGCCCGGCCTTCAACATCCTTTGTCCAGTGTAATCACTATCCCTCCGCTGCACGTGACAAAACTTTGCCTCTCTTACTTTATTTCCAAACTGTTCGACCTGAGCTGTCCCTTGAATATGCTCATTTCTTATCCTGTCCAACCTGGTCACTCCCAAAGACAATTTCAGCATCTTCAGCCCTGCCACCGTCAGCTCCGCCTCCTACCTTTTAGACAGAGCAACTGTCTCCAAGCCATACATCATTACAGGTCTCACTACCATCTTTTAAACCCTCCCTTTCACTTCGGCTGCTATCCTTCTTCACAGCACCCCTGACACTCGTCTCCACCCACTCCACCCCGCCTGCGCTCTCTTCTTCATCTCTCTTGAGCACTGTCCATTGCTTTGGATCGTTCGCCCTGGGTATTTAAACTCATCCACTTTCTCTACTCCGTGCATCTTCACTAAATAATTAAAATATTGATTTTTTTGTTTTTTTACCACTATTTTATTTCTTGCGTGTAGTTAAAGAGAGAAAAGATCATCACATCTGTATCAGATAAACACTGTTGAAGGTAAAGATTGAGTTGACAGTTGATAACATCTGTTATTGTCACACAAACATGTGGTTAATACTGTGGTTTCCAGTGTGTCCAGTTGGAGTGAGCAGGTCTGATATTCCTCTCCTCCTCGTATCCATGAGCCTCAAAGCGGTCTCAAATTAATATGCACATTAGCCACCTTTTATTTGGAGAAGAGTCCCAATCACCAACGCTGACATTTTAGACACTCAAGACAGAATTGTTTTTAATCATGCGAGAGCGTCTGCTTGCAATCAAGACTAAATAAAGGTGAAGGAATACAAGTTACACAAATTAATGTAATTATATATCATTTTGTACCAAGTCCACGTGTGATGTTGAGCGTCAATTATATTTACCTGAGGACTTGAAGGCAAGGAGCTCCAACGCTGAGAGAGTGATTCTTAAAGACGAGCCGTGAATGAGGGGAAATGATGGAGCTGCGAGAGGAGACACCGATGTCATCACTCGTCGCCCTGGTTCTTTCACACTCGTATTCATTTGTCTGTTGTCGAGACACATGGCAAACAAATGAATAGTGTGAATAACCAATCACTGTTTACTCAGTCATCTCCCATATGCTGAAAGTTTTGGCTTACGTGACAACATGTAGTTTACACTCTTCGTCCCAAGAGGAAGAGGGTAGATTTTTTTTTTCCCCCCAAGAAAAAACAAACAAACATGTTCTACTGTGTGATGTTTTTGCCAATACCACTTTTTGTTTGTCCAAGTACAAGCACTTTTGGTTCAATTGCCAATACAAGCATCCAATAATGCCACTGTAGTAGTTTACAGTTTTCTTCTCATCAGATGTTACTTTTCATAAATTATTCAACACGCGGTGTTGTTTTTCTGAACAAACCTGGCACCGCCACGACAATGTATCCTTATTCATTGACTGCGACACTGTCCATCCCCTCTGCAGTAATATACAGATGCCTCAGGGCTGCGTTACCTTCTTCATTCCTGCTTCAGTGTCATTTGTTACATCCATTCATAAGTAAACTTTGCCAAAAGATGAGAAAAAAATGAGGCTCGGTCATATTGTTTGAGGAGAAGAAAAATCTAATATTGTAACATCAGTCAAAACGTCAAACAGAGTATAAAGTAAAGACAAGGCTGATCAATGTGTCTTTGGACATAAGTCATTATTTTGATTGTGAAATGAGGTAACATCATGTAATGTGCCCATTTCTTTCAAAGACCTTGATGATGAAACATTACATTTTGTTTGCACTGCAGTTATTGTCAAAAGTTTGAGGCTTTAAATACTTTCAATAGTTTAATGTTATGTAACTGTAATAATTAACATGTGATGTCTAATGGGAGATTTTAGCTGAAAGTGAAGGTTAAACCATTGTGAAGTGTGATGAAATTTCAGATGTGCTGCTGTTTTTTTGGATCTACCTGTTCTCAAAAACATCAAAGTCTATCTACACAAACAACGATAACATTGGAAAAACTCAGGTGTGCAGGTGTGAGGGCAACAGTGACATTGTAACAGTGAAACAGTGAGTTTTTCCCCCACATTTCTAAGTGTATTCATATGGGTTCAGTAAAGTCCCTTCTTATATAGCAGTAATCCACCTCTGCTCTCACGTGGGATTTTTAGTGATGTGGTAAAATGCTCTCCCATTTGCTTTCCCCCCCAACTGTTTTCGACCACCTAGACTTTTTTATAAATACAACGGGTGAAGAGACGAGTTGTTTATATTCATATGCATCTACGGACAGCGCGGCTCCCAGCCAAAAGGATGTTTTGGATTCCGAGGGTTGCATGGCAGTATTGCGTGATGTCAGCACCTGGAGCTCTTTATGTCATTCTAAAGTTTGGATGGAAACCATCCCCAGCAGCGTCGCGCTTTCCATTAGATTCCAAGAATCTAATCATGACGTTGGCACACATTACCCATAATATTTGGAAGGCAGGGCCGCCTGAACTTGACTCAACAACTCCGCGCCTCACCCCCAACTTTTTCTTATCAAACTAAAAGAAACAAACTTAAGAGTTAATTAGACGCTTGCTGCGCGCCGCTCCTTGAAAGATGTCAAATTCACCAGCACAGTTCACAGTGAAGGTTACCTAAAAAAAAATCCTGGCTCTCATCATTCATTCTTGGTGTATTATTATAATATAGAATAAAAATCTAAATACATTTTCATTAGAACAATCTTTACAAAGTTGTGTTTTACTTTTAATTTACACACCCTGGCCTGAACTGGTGGGGTGCTTGTGTGTTTTTGCTCTGTGCTGCTTTCACACACTTCTTCTGTTATCTTCGACATCCCCACATCAGAGACTGATGCTTCCTCAAACTGCCGCGTCTCTTTTTTTGTTCACTATGTTAAAGCACACAGTAAATAAATAGCTACTCACATCATGAGGTGTTGTTTTATTCCAGTGTGTGGAGCTGACAGGACTTTTTGTTTGTATGAACAAATGATAATTCCACTGCATAACATGCTGCTCATGCTTCTATGATATGAACAAAACCTCATAAACTGAGGTTATTTTCTATCCAGGTAAGGATACGTATTTATAGTTGTTTCACATGCCTGTGCTCAGCCGTGTCATTTTGGGCCATGTCTGTGCAGATGTAGCGTACATCCTAACAGCAGCCATTATCTCTTCAGGTCTGCAGTAATGAAATATGGATGCATCACATTCTTCCCTTTGTCTTGTGAAGCCTCTTGCATGGTTTTTTTACAACCTCTAAAATCCTCCATTATTGATATCAATATTGCAGAATCTTCCACTCGGTGAGATCATGTTCTATCCATATGCTCCCAGCAAAGGTGGACTGTGCTGTTTCTCTGTAGTGCCTGACATTTAGCCATTTTCACTTCAGTAACGATGCTCTTATCTGAGATTGTGTTAATGTGCAGTTTCTGATGCTGGAAACTCTAATAAACGTAACTTCTGCAGCAGCGGTGACTCTTGGTCTTCCTCTCCTGGGGCGGGCCTCATGAAAGCCAGTTTCATTATCAGGTTAGATGGTTTTCACAACTAAACTTGAAGATACAGTCAAAGATCTTGGATCATCATATCTGAAAGTAATGATGGACTGTTGTTTCTCTTTATTAGTCGAGTGGTTCTTGCCCTAATATGGATCCGAACAGTAGTCCAATAGGGCTTTTCACTATGTAGACACCTCAACTGAAAAACATTCTAGGTGATTACTACTTTTTTTTTCCCATATCTGTTCTTTCAACAAATATAAACCATTGAATGATCCACACACAGTAGTGTCAGGTTGACCTCTAACTTTTGACTCAGGTTGAAAAGGAGTAAATTGAAAATCCCGAGCATTTGGCTACAGTGACTCTTTTCTGCTTGGAGTGAAAATCACTGTAACTCTTCTCACATTCATTGTCCAAGCCCTGCTAACAGTAAGTGTCCAGCTTCAGTGGCATACACCAGGCAATCGGGGGTTCACACATGCATGCACACAGACAGACGGATGCCGTGTCCCTGAGGACGTCGAGGCAGCAGCTCGACGAAGAGCTGAGACCCATCGCAGATCAAATACCGAACTCTCAGTCTGTCAGTGTGTCCCACAGCTTGTTGCTGCTTTACACAATTTATAAATCAGACGTACTATACATTTTTAAACAGCTCATTTGTTTTTTGGCTTGACGTTGCATCAGACTCATTAGCAGCTTCCTGCAGCCTGAAGGCTTCACGTTTCCTTTTTCAGTAAAGAGGAGAGAAACCGTGTCAGTATGAAGGTTCATTATTTTATGTCCGCCATGTCTGATAAAGAACCGAACAATCACACATCTTGTTGATTGTGAATCTTATTCCCCATATTCTTCTTTCACTCTTTTAAGACACATTGGCCCTCATTCATCAATCAGCGTTTATCAATGTCAATATAATATCCATCTCACACCAGCTCAGACTGGGTGTGTGCTAGTTTGAAATCACCGTGGACTTGCAGTGCAGTGTATGGCTGTGTGGATAATTGTTATTAGATTATATTAGTACAATGTCCGTTCACACAGAGGGCCCCAGACTTAGATTAGTTAGAGTTAAATTAGATATTGTACGTAGAGTGTGGCTGGAGTCTCCCTCAAATATAGGGTGAGAAGCTCAGCCATATGGGAGAGACTCTTGAGTAGAGACAGCTGCTCCTTTTGCGTGGGAAGGAGCCAGTTGAGGTGGTTGGGCCATCTGGCAAGGATGCCACCAGGGCTACTTCCGTGGGAGGTGTTCCTGGCTGGCACGTCCAACCGGGAGGAGACCTAGGGGCAGACCGAAGACCAGGAGGAGAGATTGTGTCTCCTCGCTAGCCTGGGAGAACATGGCCAGAGAAAGTGAAATCCTGGCTCAGACACAGGTCTGCCGTGTGACACTGAAGCAGAACCCCCTTCCATCAGTGCCGCCTCAGTGTGGGTCAGTGATAGGCTGAGATCTGGCAGCCGTTTTGAGGTCCGATCATACCAATAGGCTTTAATATATGATGACTTGTGGAATATTACAAAATGCATGAATCAAATATTAAAAAACTCTTGCTTGTCAACACCATCACTGTCGACTTCAGCGCTGATTTATCTCAGTACGGTTGCTTTCTGATTTCCCTTTGATCCCACTTTACAGGCTGACAGAAAGAATCACATGTTATGATGCTCAATTTCAGCTTCTGAAGCTTCTCCTCTTGGTCGTATTCCACATCTCAGTGTCGTCAACTCAAGGGTCAAGGTCACAAAAACATGGAGAAAAAAAACACTGAAATTACGATTGATTTCAGCCGCTGCATTGATCAAAGCCTTATCAGGCATATGCCCGGATTGGGTCGCTTACAGTATGCACATTTCATCAAGTACCTTAAATTCATATTTTTTCCCCGTCATCTCTCAGCATTTGCAATGACTTTCCAATCACTCCGGATAAATGAATATTAATTGGGAGCATTTTTCTGACTATTTATAGCCAAAAGCCACGCTGACTTACGGGTTGATTGTGATTTATAAAGGGAAACCGGAGTGGGACATGTGTGCTCATGGTTTTATAAATCAGGATATTTCTGTGAGTAAGCACTCTTGTGTACACCAACCTTTCAGGTGAATCCTGCGCACAGTTTCAGAAATAAGGCCCCAGGAGAGGATGTGACCCACAAACAAGTTAAGGGAGACACAGCAGGCAGTCGGCCAGGGGAGAGCAGCACAACACAGTCCACTGCCAAGGCTGCACGCCGACACAGCTACACACTGCCGTGTTGTTTATTGTCATAAAGATTCTTTCCCAAGGATCTAATATTCCATAAAGAGGTGTGTTGTGCAGCCGTGGAAGGTTTGAGTGACAAATTGGCATACTATACAGCTGAGAGACGGACTCAAAGACATTTTATCATCTGTACAATGTAGTGGCTCCATTACATTGTCTCAGTAGTTGAATCCAAAATTATTATTGTCACAAAAATGGATGCTTGCTTTGATGGGAGCAAGTTGTGTCACTTGTTGAGTTTGCCTTTTGATTTGTGTAGTAGTGTGTAGAGTGGTCTTCATTACATTACCTTACATTACATGTCATTTAGTAGACGCTTTTATCCAAAGCGACTTACAATAAGTGCATTTAAACATTTGGGTACAAAATAGATCTAGAAGTAAGTAAGAGCTTCTTCAGTGTGTTTGCTGCAGTTATTCAGCTTTGATTTTGCCCACAACAATAACTCTTATTGTTGCTGTGTTAGGCTTGACTGCAATGGTTGAATAGTTGACTTATACTGTTGTTATTAACGTATCCTTGAAGACATTTTATTTGTGTACAAATTCTAAATGTTGTTGAATAGATCAGAAATCATATTCCAGGTTAGTAATGTTTGCTATGGAATTCAGAGATTTAAGGGTAATTATTTTACTTGTTTCACGGTTTTCTCTCAGTCTTCCTCCAGTATTACATTTTTATTTTATTTTTTAATAATCATAATAATAATAATAATAATAACTGGACAGTCCATCACAATTTAAGATAAGATAATCATGGTCATGGTAAAGGTAATGCATAATATACATTTTCATTCTATGAATGTACAATGTAGAAAAACATTTAAATAATAATAGGAATATTGCAATGAAAACTACAACATTTACAACACTAAACTGCAACCAAGTCGGGTCACTTTTCAAGCTGTTTTTTCCAGACTAAGTCATCCTCCCAGTCATTTTTACCAGCATGTCTTTGTATTCTAGTATTTTTACCAAGTTGCATTTCAAGCCTGTCAAAACAAATGGCTGATTAAAAGTGAGGCAATGAACCAGACGTCACACCACCACCCTAATTATAAACCTGAAATAAATGTATCTTCCAATGTTGGAGGTCGACTGTTGCTTCTTTCATCTTCTTGTGTCTCTTCAGTTTTAGGCCTGTTGACAGTACAGTTGTCCTGATCCCACACTTCTCTTTCTTATTTGTTCTTGATTGATTTCGAAGGCAGACTTTTTGTATCTCTTTAAAGATCCAAAACAAAAAAAAACATGTCACATTACTCTGTGGACTGGATTGAGAGGTTGAAATTCGATCAATTAACACTGCTCAAATACAAATTGCTCACTTTCATTCGACAAGGACTCTCACCATTTATTATGACTCTTTACAGTCGTTGATAATGACGTCTAATTGTAGTGAAGTGTGAGCTGAATGGAGATTCCTCCACGTCCCCATAGCTGAGTAGCTGAGAGGCATTTAATCAGATTATCAGTCAATGGCTGATTGTTTCAAATCCCAGTGAAACCCTCTGGTGTGGTTTCTTCTCTTTGTGACTCTCTGCAGTGACAGAGTTCAGGAGGAGAAATGACACTGAAGCTTTTTTACTTCTCTTCCAACCTAAAAAAAAATCACTATTTTGTTCTGTAAATTCTAAAATAAGTCACTCTTAAGTGTCCTTCACTCGCTCAGTCTCATTAATTTAGTTAGTTACCCATTTGTATTTGGCAAATTAAATCATTTCGACCATAAAATACTCTACATAGTGAAATGAAACGTTTCACCACGATCAATTGGTGCTACATTCAAACAGTAAAAGGGGACAGGATTATTCGGTGTGCACTCAAGAGATAATACATAAAGAAGCGTTACTGCCTAAAGCCGGTGATTTAAGACGGAGACAGTGAACAGAACAACAAACAAACATCAACAGTAAACAGAGCAAAAACAGACTGGTGACAGACTTGATTTGCTGTTGACTGTGTTTACAGAATGAGTAGATAGAATAAAAACTATATAACATCCATAACATTACTCGTCAGCTTATTTCCATCTTTGCAACATTAACCGCCTCTGTCCATCCCTTATTCCCAACACCACTGCCATCTATATATATATATATATATATATATATATAATATAGATAAGGATAAGGATGCATTATGTTGAACTGTTGAACAGTCTAACTGCTTGAGGGAAGGAGCTCTTCCCAACTGTGGAGGTGCAGCCAGTTATACTGCAATACCTTGTGCCTGATGGCAGTATTATGATTGATAATGAAGTTAATAATTGATAAATCACAAAGCCAGATTAACATTTATCTTAAATTAGAGTTCTGCTGGGAAGAGGATGCAATATCCACTCTTGTGCAACATTATGAGGCCAGGCTGTAATTTGTGTGTGATAGAGTGATTGTGCCTGTGTGAACACAGACCTTAAAGGTCTGTGTTTTTAAAAAAAAATAGTGATTCCCAAACTCAGTTTCCCCTGAGTTGAGAAATATCTTCATTCTTTTCTTAGTTATGTGCCCACCAGTGACACTTGGTCCTGTTAGCTTAACTGTTAGCAAAGATGGCGGACACTGTTCACATTCTGGGAATGAGGTCCCGTCCCCCGACGAGTGGCTCTAAAAAGTGCAGATTTAGCGCTGCAGTTTCAATCCTCCGGCCAAGGTTCAGACCAAGTGTCACTGGTGGGCACGTAACAAAGAAAATGATATTGATATTTCAAGACTCAGGGGAAACTGAGGTTGGAAAGCACACTTTTTCAAAAATACTACCTCTATTCTAGTAATACAAAGCTAAATGCAAATCAGTATTAAAGGAAGTATTCCTTTAATGGTCAGGAAGACAAAAGGGATCACAAAACAAGGTGGCACTTAACAAAGACACTATAGCAAGATCGTGGATTCAAAAGTGGCTTCTTGAACGCATGGCTGCTGTGTTTCTTTATGTAGGATGAGGGTGCAGTGCAGAATGTGCCAGAGGGCCTGGGCATCACTAACATCCCATTAACATAAAGCTAGACATAACAATAACACGTGCATACACAAGTGAGCTCAATACATAACTGTACAAGGTTAAACAGTTGCATCACCACGTCCTTAATAAAGGCAGAGAAGTGTCCTTTTGGGATGTTGTGCACAAGCTGCAGTTTGCTGACTGTGTCTCGGTGTCTGATGCTCACGCCTCTTCTCACAAAATTAGCTGGTTGGAGGTGACTCAGCTCTGGATTCATGGTTGATCCTCAGGCAGGCTCTTGTGTCACTGCCTTTAGAGAGCCTGATAACAGGCTGCTTTGAACAGGCCTGTGTGGCAGTGTGGAAAACGGAGGGTCTGGCTGGGCTGAGCTTTGTGGCGCTCTTTGTCTTTAAACAAAGGACCATGTGGTATCCATCCAAGAAGCGTGATGGCTCCATTTTGAATCAGCTGAGACCCAGAACTCAACAGATACAGTCACAGTGTACAGGAAGTCAGAGACATGGGGTACGACCTTATTCAAACCTTTAACCAGTGTCGGTTTCCCGAATAAAAGGGACAAAACTGTGATTGCTCCACAAGCTCCACCACATGATCGTTATTGTAGCCATGACGACAAAGGTCCATCAAAACTGCCTTGGTAGGACACCATTTAAGGAGATTAGGGATGTCCCGATATGACGATACCGATATTGCAGCCTTAAGTATTGGCCGATTCCGATATCAATACTATATCAGCACAAATAATACACACTTTAATTACTTATTTTGAAGTGTGGAATGTTAGAATAGGCTCGATCAAGTAATATTATCTAAACAGAGAACAACAGTCAGCAGAGAATAACTGACCCATTTATTATTAACCAATGGGTTACATACATTTTAACCTTCATCATAAGAATATTACATTTTTTGAATATTCTTTGGATAAAAGGGTCTGCTAAATGACATGTAATGTAATGTAATCAGGAGAAGAGTACCAAGTGCTAATGGGGGTGTTTTCAGAGCACCCACGTTTCACAGGCAACAGCGTGTCTTCAGAGACATTGGATTAGCCCAACCCACACAGGGTGAGCGACTCGTCCCGCAGGTAAACCCGGAGCCCAAGGACTGGCCCCGCAGACGTACTTAGCTCCGTGTGTGGAGCTTCAGAACACATTTAAAACTCAGAAAGCTCTTGGCATGGCTGGTTTTTAGGGTATAATTAACAAACGAAGGCTGTTGAAAGTCGACAGGTGGCGCTGGTTTATGAAATAATGTTGTTTTAGCAGCTCGCACACTCACTGTGCGGCTTCGTAGCCTCTGATTTCAGAGGTTAAAGAAAATGTTTAACCTCTGAAATAGCAGTAGCACACACACGCTGTTGTTGTGATCATGTGGGCTCTACATGCATCCAACACGCAGATCCAACAGGCACTGCTGGATAGAAGTGCCAGAGTGGAATGGAATGCTTGTATCAGAGCGCTTATATCGGCAATTTTAGAGGCAGGCCGATATAATCCGATAATCGTATTTTGGGTGATATCGGACCCATATCAATATCTGATCAATATCCGATATCAATATCGGATCGGGACATCCCTAAAGGAGATGCTTCCATGAATCACATCAGAGGGTTAGTGTGAATAAAATATGTTTAGAGGATTTGTTGTTAGTAGCTGTCACGCCCCGACTCTTGAGACCTGACAAATATGAGAAATACACCCCTTGAAGGAATAACAAAGAGTAATTTATTGAACAGAAATCAAATTATGTAAAGACCAATGAAATACTAATAATATAGAGTATGAATATCAGTATAATCAGTAGTGTAAGGTGTGCATGAGGGGACAGGTGTGTGTATGTTGTAAAGTGTACAAAACAATATACATAAGGCCACGCTGCTGATCTCGCCACACTGGCAGCGTGCCTGCAAAGGAAAAAACAACAAATTAAACCAAACCCAACAACTCAGGACAACTCAAACCATACCAACCAGAAGCAGCAGAGGGAAGGGCCGAATGGGCCACAGGGCCTTGATTATATAGGCCTGGGAGCACCGACCCAGGTGTTCCCAGTTGACACCAATGAAACCCCAGGCACAAAACAAACACCAGACACTTGGTGACACCAGGGGTCGCCACACCCCCCCCCTTAAGACAGGGTCCCAAAGGATCACATTAAAAAAAAAACATCCACCTTACGTTTTGCAATACCCACTCCTCTGATCCTAGGACCCACCTCTGCAACCAGGTACCTGAAAAACAGTTCAAGATGGAGCATAACAAAAAAAAACATCTTATGCCACAGGAGCACGAGATAGAGCATCTGCTACTATATTATCTCTCCCCTTAATGTGTCTAACATCTAAGGTGTAAGACTGAAGAAATAGCATCCATCGCATTAACCTACGATTTGGACACTGTATCGAACCAAGAAAGGTCAAAGGGTTATGGTCCGTATACACCACCAATGATCCATTTCCAGAACCGACATAGACTTCGAAATGTTGAAGGGCCCAGATAAGAGCCAGCGCTTCCTTCTCTATTGTGGAATAATTAAGCTGATACGAATTAAACTTTTTAGAGAAGTAACTGACGGGTCTATCAACCCCTTCCCTCTCCTGCAACAACACGGCACCTGCTCCAACCAGACTGGCATCAACTTCCAGCTTGAATGATTCATCCAAGCGTGGAGCAGCCAACACGGGAGCAGCACAGAGAAGAGTCTTCACATTGTCAAATGCAATCTGACATAGAGAAGACCACACAAATTTAGCCTTGCCCTTTAACAAATTTGTCAAAGGTGCAACAACTGTTGAGAAATTCTTACAGAACGCTCGATAATAACCTACAAGACCCAGGAATCGCATCAACTCCTTCTTGGTAGTGGGCGCAGGGTACTGCATGACGGCATCAACTTTAGCCCCTATTGGACAAACCTGTCCCTGGCCAACCACCCGACCTAAGTATGTCACCGTCGCTTTAGCGAACTCACACTTCGCAAGATTTATTGTCAAGTGTGCCTCAGCCAGGCGACCAAACAGAGTACCAATACGTTGAATGTGATCATTCCAGGTGTTACTAAAAATAACAACATCATCAAGATAAACAGCACACCCCTCAAGACCGGATACAACCATATTCATAAGGCGTTGAAATGTTGCGGGCGCATTACGCAGGCCAAAACTCATTACTGTATATTCGTACAGTCCGAAAGGTGTTACAAATGCAGAAATTTCACGAGCACGCGCTGTCAGAGGAACTTGCCAGTATCCTTTTAACAAATCAAATTTACTAACAAATGTGGCCGAACCAACCTGGTCAATACAATCCTCCATTCGAGGTAAAGGATAGGAATCAGCCTTAGTGATTTTATTGACTTTCCGATAGTCATTACAAAATCTAGGCGACCCATCCGATTTTCCCACCAGCAAACTCGGCGACGCCCAACTGGAGGATGACGGCACTGCAATTTGGTTATCCAACATATATTTTACCTCCGACTCCAATATCTTACATTTGCCCGACGCACAACGGTAGAACCGTTGTTTGACTGGAGGACAGTCACCGACGTCAATATCATGCTCAATAAGATTTGTGCGTGAGGGCGTGTCACTAAACAACATTGGAAATTTTTCAATCAGTCCCATTAGCTCAACTCTATGCAACTCAGGTAAATGGACCAGTAAACTATGCAAATTGCGCAAAGTCTCTGAGTTTTTAAGCCTACCACATACGACTGGATCATCAGGTACATTAACGTCTAGCTCATCGATCAGTCTCATGTCGGGAACGCTAGGACCTGAGGACACAGAATCAACCATGAGTACAGGACTAACATTTTCTCTCTGGGCCATAGAATCAACATCACAAGTTCCACGATCATAGTATGGTTTAAGCAAATTGACATGGCACAACTGAGACTTCTTCCTCCGATTTGGAGTGGCAATCAAATAGTTATGTTCTGATATGTGCTTTTCGACAGTGTATGGGCCTGTGAATTTAGCTTGAAACGGCGAGACTACAAGCGGCATAAGCGCTAAAACTTGGTCACCAGGACTAAACTGACGGCTCTCCGACCTGCGGTCATACAGCTTTTTCATATTAGCCTGTGTACCCCCCAAGTTTTTCCGTGCCATTTCCACCGCCGTGAACAGTCGATGTCGAAAACCATTTACATAGTCCACCAGATTCTTGGGCGGTTCTCTGCCAGTCAAGTCATCTTGGAGGATAGCTAAAGGACCACGCACCATATGTCCAAAAACTAAGTCGTTTGGGCTAAACCCTGTGCTTTCCTGCACCACTTCCCTTGCAGATAACATAAGCCAGGGTAGTCCCTCCTCCCAGTCTCTCCCCATCTCCATACAATAAGAACGCAACATTGATTTTAATGTCTGATGGAATCGTTCAAGTGCCCCCTGGCTCTGCGCATGATACGCCGAAGCCCGGTTATGCTTCACACGCAACTGCTTCAGGATTTCCTTGAACAAATGAGATGTGAAATTAGAACCTTGATCACTTTGAATGACTCGTGGAATGCCAAAAACTGAAATGAACTGGGTCAAAACCTTGACAACGGATTTAACGGAAATAGAACGCAGAGGATATGCAGCGGGATATCTCGTCGTTTGGCACATAACTGTCAACAAATATACACAGCCAGATTTGGATGGGGGTAAGGGCCCCACACAGTCTATTATCAAATGTTCAAATGGCTGACAAACAACTGGGATCGGAGAAAGAGGAGCAGGCCTAATCACCTGACTAGGCTTCCCAGTGAGCTGACATGTATGGCACGTCTTAACATATTTAGAGACGTCACGCTTCAATCGAGGCCAAAAGAAATAGCGTAGGACACGGTCATAAGTTTTTCGTACACCTAAGTGTCCACAACCATCATGTGCTGTTTCCAACACCACCTCGCGTAAATTGCTTGGCACAACAACTTGGTAAATCGCTTCACCAACAAACTCTCCATCACAAGGCACCCACTTTCTCACCAGCAAGTTTTCTTTAAGGAAGTACCCATGAGCAACGTCTCTTACTTTTCCCATTGACAAGACCTCATTCCACAAAGAAGACAAGGAAGAATCAGCCCTTTGGCTTTTAACCCATTCATCCCTTGAAACCGAAGGAAGAACAGGCAAAGAGACTACAGGCTCTGCAGGACACATACCGTCAGAACACCCTGAAACAGTCGGGTCTAACACTTTAACTTTGCTTTTCTGGGCACGTGTCACGGCACAGACTGGAAAAACCTCTGGATCACTCCCACCATTATCTTGTTTCTTAGCCACAATTGGCTTAGAAATAACCACTGGAGGCGGCGGCACGTCAGCCCACACCGTGCTACCAGCCAAGTCGTTACCCAAAATCATAACAACCTCATCTATTGGCAATGCAGGGCGCACCCCGACTGGCACAACGCCCTTTACCAGGTCACACTCCAACACCATATTATGGCGTGGCACGGGAATCAAGCCTAACTCCATACCATGCATTAGAACAAAATCCCCCGTTTCAGTGACCGGTGAAAAGGGTAGTGCAGATTCAACAATAAATGAGTGTTTAGCACCTGTGTCACGCAACACTTTAATGGGCACACGCTCTTCACCACCCACCAAGGACACACGCGCATCGATAATAAATGGCTCAAAACCAGAACCACTGGAGCTGCTTGACCCTACACTTACAGGCCTCTGGTCTGAAATAGTAGAGCACAACATAGTTGGAGCATGCAAGGAGGAGTGCTGTTCAAAATAACCCCGCGACTTCAACAACGGACACTGTCCTTTCCAATGACCCACACCCTGGCAGTAATTACAAACCCTGGCATCATCAGTTCCTGTATAGGAGGACGTACCAGTACGTGATGGACCAGATTTCGGAAACTTGTTACCAGCGCGAGAATTACCACCGTTATCTCCACTTTTCCATTCAACTCCAGAGCGCGCATAACTACCTTTATGCGTCAACACAAAATCGTCAGCCAACTCAGCCGCTTTAAGCGCAGTGGTGGGCTTCTGCTCATTAATATATGTTGCAACACGTTGAGGGATTGCATTTTTAAATTGTTCCAAGACAACCAACTCACAAAGCCTGTCAAACGAATCCACTCCTGCAGAAGAACACCACCGGTTAAAATGAGACAGCAAATCACGGACAAACTCTACATTTGTTTGCGTATCCCCCTTGACCCAACTACGAAACTTTTGGCGATATGCCTCGGGAACCAACTCATACGCTTTTAACACAGCCGATTTTACCATAGCATAGTCCAAATTGTCAGAATCACATAACGCCGAATATGCATCTTGAGCCCTTCCTGTAAGAACACACTGCAGCATCAGTACCCTATCTGAATCTGGCCATTCTTTAGCA
The DNA here is from genome assembly GCF_958295425.1 of Solea solea. Taxonomy (NCBI): domain Eukaryota; kingdom Metazoa; phylum Chordata; class Actinopteri; order Pleuronectiformes; family Soleidae; genus Solea; species Solea solea. The sequence goes on along the minus strand of NC_081140.1, from coordinate 8,558,230 downwards.
TCTGCTACCCGTTCAAATAAAATGAAGAAAGTATCGGGGTTACGCTCATTAAACTTCGGTAACAACCGCAAATTAGCCCCAATATCAATACCACAAGATGAAGTGGTGGAAAACTGGTCCCCCATACCCGACTCAGCTAGAGAAATCTTTCCATCCCTGATCATCGTTAATTTAGAGTGTTCTAGTTCCAGTTTCAATCTCTCAGTGTGTTGCCGAATTTTCTCCAACTCAAGTTGCTTCTCCATGTCTGCTTGTAACCGTATCTTCAACAACTCTTTCTGCTGCTCGAATGTCAACCCAGTCACAGATATCCCAATTGGCCCCAGTGCTGATCCTACAGAGTCTGGGCCCAACTCTCCTTTAACCAAAACCCCTTCTTCATACAATGAAGACAACACCACAGCTAAAATCTCCCCCTTTTTTTTCTTACTATCAATACTAAAGCCATAGTGGTCAGCGATCTGAATTAACTGCTCCTTCTTACAGCTTTTCACAAACTCCTCCGTAGGTGCCTTCACAAACTCTTCAACTGAAGCCATAGCAGTTTACAGGTACTCAACAGAATGCAACGTGTTAACCAACTAAATAAGTGTGAGGTAAAAGTTACCCATGAAGTATTTCCCCCTAACTGCCTAACCCAAGCTTGCTAAACTCAACCCTAGTCTTCATGTGGGGACCGCGGCGGGTACTTATGACACTGAATACCTTAGCGCGGATAAGGCTGCCCGTAATAGGCAACCTCTCCGGGACCAAAGCTGTGCTCCCGAGACAACTGCTCTCAACCCCGTTTGCCCACAACACTACAGAAAAAAAAAAAACTGACGAGTCCCAAAGGGGAAACGCCATACAGCCTAACGGGGAAAACTCACACACCAAATCCAGTCAGTAACACGTACCTTCTGTTCAGCACCCTGAAGTCTGACCTTAAGCCAAAAACACTTCCACAATAACTACTAAAACACAAGGTGTATCTCCCAAAAATAAACTAGAACAGCTTGTAAACTAAACACCAAATCAGCAACCTGAATGAGGTTTAACCAAACAAACTAATGGACGAGCCCCCAATTTGTCACGCCCCGACTCTTGAGACCTGACAAATATGAGAAATACACCCCTTGAAGGAATAACAAAGAGTAATTTATTGAACAGAAATCAAATTATGTAAAGACCAATGAAATACTAATAATATAGAGTATGAATATCAGTATAATCAGTAGTGTAAGGTGTGCATGAGGGGACAGGTGTGTGTATGTTGTAAAGTGTACAAAACAATATACATAAGGCCACGCTGCTGATCTCGCCACACTGGCAGCGTGCCTGCAAAGGAAAAAACAACAAATTAAACCAAACCCAACAACTCAGGACAACTCAAACCATACCAACCAGAAGCAGCAGAGGGAAGGGCCGAATGGGCCACAGGGCCTTGATTATATAGGCCTGGGAGCACCGACCCAGGTGTTCCCAGTTGACACCAATGAAACCCCAGGCACAAAACAAACACCAGACACTTGGTGACACCAGGGGTCGCCACAGTAGCAAAAAAAAAAAGGATGTTGTATAAATTAGCATGTTGGATATTTGAGGTACTGTGTGAGTTGTTTTTATTGTTTGTGTTTTGTTGTTATCATTTTCCAGTTTCCCTTACGGCAGAATCCACCTTGTTACCAAGTTGTCCTTGTGTTGTACACTATGTTTATGTTACCAGACTGCAGTAAACATCAGGCTGACATTGTGGAGCAGGTTAGACTTTGGATAGAGAGAGCATTGCTTTAATGAGCCCTGCTGGCAAAACGGTACTGTATATCATATACACTTGTGTTTGTGTACTTGTATTGGTTACCTCTTTAAAACCTAAGGACCATAAACACTGACCCTGTCAGGACCAGTTGTCCTCATGGAGACAAAAACTTGGTCCTAATGAGGCCAAACCTCACTGGTTAACTAGTTAGGTTAGGGCTAAGGTGTGAATTGTGGTTATGGGTAAGGTTATGTAATGGAAGAGTAAAGGATGGAGGACCCTATTTAATTAATCAAAATTACAAAAAGACTGAAACTGAAAGAAAAAGAAAAACAACTTGGAGCAGAAACACATGAAAACCAGACCATCTAAAAACAAACGGGACTGAAACGTGACGTTAACAAACCAAATGAACCAACCAATGGACACAGAGACTACAGATACTATAGAGAGGCGTACACAGGTGAACCCAACAAGACACAGGTGAAACACATTAGGGCGGGGCAGACAATCAACAGGGGAGACGAGCCAGGAAGCAAAACTTGACATGGTTCACACAGGGAAAAACAAGGAGCTGAAAACCTGACAGAACTAAAAGCACAATGTAAAGAAAACCGATCAAAAAAACGTTTAATATAGTAAGTTCTCACAGTATCGTCTGTATTAACTGTACATTAAGGTTTGCTTTACTTGGCATTAGTTAAATAGATTTTCCATTATTTGAAACTGAATATGTCTTTACTTCTGCCTGCATAGAACAAGAGTCTGTGCCCTGAAGCAGTATTGGTCAGAGTAGTTAAAGAGGGTAAATCAATGGTAGAGAACAGACTGAGAGACAGAGGGGCTCATAATATTTACTACTAATGTTTTCCCTGGGTTCTCAGTTAATTTGTGTCCACTTTATGACTTACAGACAGTAGATCCATTATGTAACTAATTTAAGTCAAATTGCATGAACCTCTTCCATTTCAAGAACATTTAAGTCACCCCTTAGTTCCTCCGATTCTTTGAGTTCTTCGAGATTTGATACTCCACTGTGCAAAGTATGAGCTGTTTTTAATGATTCATCAACAAACTAAGTTCAGGAATCACTCAGGTTGTGTGCATTGTGGAGTAACATGAGCCTTCCCCCCCTCTGGGTTCATTTGAACAGTCAGTCAGCTGTGTCTTTGATTGTATGATGGCCTGAAGAAGAGCTGTAATTACAATACTGTGGTGCGATGATATTTTGGCTTAAGGTTCTTTTCACTACAAGAATCTCATACCTGGGTGCTCTCAGTGCACTGTGTTCGTTTTTATGGAATCAGTTCATCTCCAAAGTGAATGGAGGCTAGATGCTGTTGGACTCTTCCATAGGTGCTGTTTATACTTTGGTTCCCTCCCCTGTTAATTGCATGGTGAGGAGGGGGAATAGCAAGGATGCATTCACTCCAGTACACACAGATGAGTTGTTTTTAATGACATGGATGTTTTAGGAAGAGCTCTTTTTGCTCTTCCATTGGTGATGGTACCTGGTACCTGGTTTTAGTACCTGGGGAGTACTGAGCCGATACTAAAAAGTATGTCTTCACTGGAAGAGTCATGAGTCAGTTTCGTGCAGCCGTGCTATGACGACCCCGCCCCTGTTGAGGAGGTACTATGAAGTAATGGACAACGTCGTGACTGATGCCACAGTCGAGCCGAATGGTGCTGTTGTTGTTTCAGTCTTCTCCAAGAAAGAGAACCCCAACGCAGACAGAGTTAAATACTGACTGATGATCGACTCAGGGCAGTGAAATATTGGAACATTTCATTGATTGTGATAAGAAGTTTGTACATGTTTCTTTACTGTTCTCTATGTTCTATTCGAGCAGTTTGCAGAAACTGTAGCCCTTCAAGCTAAGTTCAGCATGAGTTGGATTTTGGCTAATTATCAGAGTGTATGCAATATCTTCACATATTAGTAAATTGGTGTATTTCTTCAAAGAAAGATTATGAATATTGGATTATGTTGCTTCTCCAGGCTGGTCAGCACAAAAATCAAACCAGATATCTGTATAAATTCTATCACATGGTAAGGATTTGGATATATATTATATGCTGTCTGGAGTGCAATTTCCTTGCGGATAGAAAAATAAAAGAAAATCGGCGTGAAAACAGAGGACACAGTAATGTCCTCCCTCATCTTTCCTAGCTACTGACCATGAATATGATGTTAGATTACGATGGTACCATGGCTCAATGACCCAAGTGCAGCTGTAATGTGAGAAAATGGAAACTGAAATTGGCTTTTTTCCACGATATCCTTCATGTAGTTTTGTAATCTTCCCTCCAGGTATCTGTCAATACTGTGACTCTTGGAACAAGGCTGGTCGCAGTAATGAAGAGCATTATGAGACACCAGAGTGTGGCTTTCATCTGTGTGTATCTCACTGTCATTAACAGGAGCTGTTGTTGACAAAAAATCTGTCACATTTCACTCTGATAAGTGGACAAAGACAACTTAGACACTGTGTCTGCTTGTAAATAAGAGTATAAAGTGGCACAAAAGTAAGAGCTGAGATGGTTGTTGATTATTATTGTTATTATTATTCTGTCTAGTTGCAGACTGAGCAGAGAACAAAGGAGGACACACAGAGGCTTTTAATCGCCAAAGTTTGTGTTTCACCAGCTTCGTCCAACGTTAAACTGTGCAAAGTTTGACCCGTCGCTGCTTGTTTCGTGTCATTTCACCACATGTGGTGACAGCCGTGTGGTTTGTGTTATGCAATGATTTGCATTTACCAGGTTCGGCAGCCTCAGTGGCAGATCAGCTCGCAGTCTAAACCCACAGATGATTGGCCGCACTCTGCACCTTACTGTCGGAGAGTTTGTGCAGTGCCCTGTGTTTCCTGGATGCAGAAGCAGCAGCAGCAGCAGCTCAGCATTAAAGGCGACATAGACCGGAAGCTCCAATTAACGCTGCGTTTGTGTGTGTATCTGCATCATTACCATGTTTATGAAACCCTAAAGTTTAAGAACAAACAGTTCAGCCACTGCTGAGAAAATAGGGTTTTGTTGTTTTCCTGGGCTCTGCGAAGCGGATCGGCACTTCCCTATGCTGATGATGTCATCAGAAATCCTCACCACTCCTCTCACCACCACAGCGCCTCCTGGTGCAGGCACTAGTCCGGGCACATCCGGTTGCGTACATTCAACCGCAGAAGAAGAAGAACTACTCTTGTTGTAGCTGCTGAGATGCAGAGCATCCACCGTGCCAGAGGGGGAGCTGTGTATTTGAGAGCTGGCCTACCAATAACGTCACTTTCAGGTACCTGGCCAATCACAGGACAGTGGGAAAGCTCTCGTTGGCTGGCCAATCACAACACAGTCCATGTTCTGCGGGTGTGATTTTGGTCTGAAACAGCGCGGCTGACGAGAGCGTCAGTGAGGAGATATTTTGATCGGCTCGTTTGCAGCGATTAGCACGTTTTTAACCGTGAAAACAAGTTAATATATGTAAGTAGACCTCCATAACTAACATATATGTGTGATACAAGCATTCGATGTCACCTTTAACTTATCATTCTAGATATAGACCTATATACAATATTTTGCTGCTATGGCCTTGTTGACTACTTTGCTTCTAAATGCATGAGTAGATGTGACCTTTTAAAGCCAAAGGGAAGACACAGAGCAGCTGGGGTCTCTGACTTCTTATGCAGACGAGCTGAATGGCTATGTGTTGCTTTTCTGTCAATATCCACACTCACAGCAAACAAAATTCCCTGACACATAACAAGTACTTACGCCTGAACAGAGCTGACTAATGTCATTTATAGTAGGCTGTATTATGTTGATAGTTTGTTGGAGCGAAGATGAACAGTTTTCTTTTGCTTTGTTCTTCTTGTCCTGGGTGGTGGAGTACTGATGAAAACAAACTGTTAAATTTGTCAGAAAGTCTTCTTTTCCCGCCTTCCATCCATCCATCCACATCTGATTAAACGATGCATGACCTGGGTGAATAATGGACACACTTTTACAAAGATCTAAATGTAATCACAGTAAAATGAATCAGTGTCGCTATTTATTGGATAAAATGCCATAAAAGGAAAAGTTTACTTTTACTCTTGAGTGAAAGTTGAAGACATTTTTTTAAGACAAACTATGTTCTAGTAATTATGTGTTACGTCTCAAAGCCTGTTTGCACAAGGCATAACCATTATCTTGATAGATGTATGGCACTATAGATTGTTATTGAATTATTGCCCTATGACTAAGTTAGAAACCACGATGAGAACAAGCTGCAGGTCAAATGAACGAGCTGTTTTTTTGTGTGAGTGATATAATGTGAGGATGCCCAGTTGTGGCAGCACCATTAAAAGTCACCCTGTCGTACGATAGCCGACTCTTATTTGGTCTAGGCCAAATCTCCTCTCCTTGATTTACATCGTCTGACCTCACAGATCTCCTTTTGTCGGACTATTAGAGCTGATTCGGCCCATTTCGGGGACCTGAAATGGGCCGAATCAATCGGCGCCTTTTGTCTTCCAGGAACACTCTTCCAAAAAAAACTGTGTGCGCCATGACCAGCATACTGGATTCACTTTAATACTGCTGTGAGGCTGGCAGGCTGCCTGGGTAGTGTGCGGGAGAGAGTGTGAGAGAGTATGAAGGGAAAAATAATGAGGAGGAGAAATGAAAGGATGAACAGGGCACAGGAGGAGAGAAACATGATTAGTGGGAGCGAGTGAGTTGGAATTACATTGATATAATACAAATAAAGTTTACATTTGTAATTGCCGTAAATCATACTTACAAGCCTCTGTCTATTGTCGTCGATTGTTCTACGTCCTGTATACAAAGGACTACACACAAAGTGACTGAAAGTATCATTATGAAATTAATTGTAGCACTGGTGGTGTTTCATCATAAAGCAGATGGTGAGAAATAGTCCCACCATACTTCACTGGGATTTAGTGCCTCTCTTTATTCCACTCTCATCTTTTCTTGCCCACTCACCTTATTTTTATTCAAATTTCAGTCTGTGCCGAATTTTAAGAGGCTCGCATGTGAGATATGATCATTTCAACTTGTGTGGCGTAAATCACTGTGGACCAGCAAATTAATATGATTTCCCATGGGCCTGACTCCTCACTCCTCTCCTCCATCTGATCATCAGACATTCATCTTGCTCAGTCATTATCAGGAGGCTGCGGTCACACCATCAGCGGGCAGTGAACTGTGCCTTGTTGCAGCAAGCTATCTCTCAGATGCAGAGAGGATAAGAGTTTTAGAGTTTGTCACTGCAGTCACTGCATAACCAAATGAGAAGTGTGTCAGTACATACAGTATTTATCTGTACAATTCAGCGACTTAAACCATAGAACACAGAGCATTTACTGTTGTAAATATATACAGTATATACAGAGGCTATACAAATGTGCAATGTAGAGTGTCTTATATCCTTTTTGTCAGCACAATATAGACAATCTGATCATCTTTTTTTTTCATTTTCAGTACTCACAATGTTTAAAATCATATTGAATTTGTCAGATGTCACAGTTCAAAGTTCATTTAACTATTTTTTAGGAACAAAAATAAAAGAAAATACTGTTTTTTTGTGACTTCTGCACAATTTCCACTATAATGTGAACTACCAAAACGTATTCTTTTTTATTTTTCATTTATAAACCCTCCGTACCCCCAAGATTTCCATAAGGAGTTGTGTTTTATTCCTACAGTAATTTTCCATGGGTGCACCTCAGCACTAAGGGTTATAGGGAGAGGAGAATGTCCAGTATAGGAGAAATTCTCAGAATGCTGTTACTGCTCTTTGCAGATGATGCAGTTGTACTGGTTTTGATTAACTCGGGTGTGGAGTGGTCAGGACGAAGCCTCTCCAAGTTTCAAGCCATTGGTTTTGTTTCAAGACGACGGCTGTGTGAAGTTAAGTGTGCGATGTCAGTGCAGTGACGGCAGTTGTGTGGACTTTATTTCAGGCTGCTGTTGTGAGAATGATGAGATCGCACACACAAGTGTCAGAATTAGTTTTTATCCATAAGGGCATCGTTCGGACAGCACATCAGGCGCCTGCCTTTGGAGGCTTTCTGAGTGCAACCAGCTGGGAAAGGACATCAAAATAGTTTGACAACTTCCTGGAGGAATTTCATATCCCATTTGGCCATGAATTCCTCGGGATCCCTCAACGTAGATGCATGGAAATCCCTGCTGAATCTGCTGCAAATGACCAGACCTTGGATAAGTGGAAATGGATGGATGGTTTGATGGATGGATGGATGGATAGGTTCACACCTTTTTTACATATGTGTTTCAGCAGCTGTTTTTTTCCCCTCCAACTGACTGTGTGTCAGTCAGCACACAGGCTAATATCGCTGCAGTTTCTTGATCCAGAACTCTGAATAGAACAGACGAAACAATATCGTTCATGTGTCAAGGATTAGATGCAACTACAAAAAAAAAAAATCCTCAGCAGTGAAGAGATCAGTGATATTTATTGACCGGTTTTAGTTTTCACATCTCAAGGCGGAGGATAAATGCATCCCTGTCTTCCTGCTTCTATCTACAGCGTTGAACAGCGGAAGTGCTGTAAAGGCTGCGCTTCACTGAGTCCGACATTTCTAAGCTGTCAAGAGAATGAGCCCTGAGAATGAAAGCTGGAGATGTCCACGAGGTGAGACACACTGGAAGCACAGTCGGATGTGGTGATGCGTCGTATAACTTTGCGTTGATTTTACTTTTTTTACCACTTTGCAGTGTCCTTATGTGATTTTTAATTGTTTATAAGACATGGACCTGTTCAAGTTCTGACAAATTGTCTCTGAGGATACTTTTCTGTCAGTAGATTGACATTAACAACATGGTTTTCCTGCTTTCTCTAAGAAAAGAAAGAAACACATTTGCATCTGAAACCAAGCTCTATTCATGTTATTTAAACAGGAAGTATTCTCTTCAAAGAGCTGCCTTTACGCATTGATCTTCATATTTTCCTCCTCATCAGGACGCCAGAGAGTCGCAGTGTATAGTAATTGTCAATGCTTGAGGAATAAAATGATGATGATGGGCTAGAACCTACTAACTTTGTCATAACCATCAAACATAAGCTAGAAAAAGGCCTCACGTACACTCTCAGCACCCACTTGACCAAAATAGAGAAGCTTTTCATCTCATCTCAGTGAAAGTAAGAGCTTTATTTTCTAACAGCACCTTGTGTATCACTAATGTGATGCTAAATGTGATTGATCCACCAATTCCTTAAAGTTCAAGAGTCCTGACATTACATAATGAAGTTTGAGGATCATTTAAACTCCTCACTGTTGGGCTTAATTACTTTTGTGCAGTTGCTATTTTCTGGAATTCCATTCCTTTCATTTAGTTAATTAAAAGGGATGTAGTGTTTTGTATCATTTTAAAGTCTCAGAGTAGATGCAGTGCATTTTTCTGAGAGCCCATTCACTCCGCAGCGATCCAGGGCCACTCTCTCTTCTGCTCAACCCTTTATTCGCACTCTTTTGAAATAAAAGCCAAGTTAATCAATCACTATTTATTAATAATGTTTCACAGATCAAACATTCTTCTGGAAGGCACTTTGAAAATATTCAGAGAGCAAATTAGATCAAGAGGAATATGAAATTTCTTTGCCTAAATCACCTTGAGTGGTCGCTGAAGTAGGATGTTTCAGAGCTGCTGGGCGCTTCACGCTGCTCATCACAATGACACACTACACTGGCTTTGAAAGTTACACCAAGCCTGACACCAGCAGGACTCTGTCTGTTTACTCAAAGATGAAGTTCACCAACTATCCAGTCAAGTGTTCTGGTATTGCATCAACTTAAATCTGCAATTTACAAGTTACTGGTTGTAAGATGTCATTTAGCCCTAATGACACATATCGGAGCTCCAGACTAACGTTATGTATTGGTTGAACTGGTGCACTTAACATTTTATTATTATTATTATTATTATTATTTATTGTTATTCCCCATATAATCATGACTTGGTTACTTTGGTGTAGCCAAATGTTTATCTTTATTTAAATGAGCAGAACACATATTATTTTAGTAGGCCACCAAATTACCTTGTGAGGACAGGGGAGAAGTGATCCTAGGTTCGCCAACTCCTCCTGGTGTGGACTAACAATGGTGAAGCATTCCACTGCCTTGGTTGTGGCAGATTCTGTAGCAGCCTCTTCTATTGGAAAGATAAAGACATCTGAATAAATGATTGACAGTATATCTGATCCATCAATGTATTCATTGTTGTTGTTTGACAGTGGATTTGACTGTTGCCTCCACTGCTCCATGAAGATTAGTTCTACTCATAGTAGCATCATCATCTGTCATAAGAACAATTTATAAGCGGTTCTTCCAGTTTATAAGAAATGATGTAAAAAAGTATGTACATTTGTGTAAGTTATAAGATATAAAAGTACCTACACAAAAGCCTAGAGTGTGCATTGGGGTGTCAGACACAAGCCTTACCTGTGAGGCATGGAGTTAAAAATGACAAAATACAGTCCACTGCCTCTCGCTGCAAAAGGGCTATGACTCCCCCTCTTTTCCCAAGATAAACTGCAGCCCTCAGAGCTAAAGTCTGCTCAGGCCAGTCTCCATACAGATCCTCACAAGCAGCAAATGTTTTCTTTGTGGGGAAAAAAAAACATTTGCTGCTTTTATATTCCTAATAAAAAAAAGAAAGAAAAGTTTTACTCTGGATATAACTACACTATATTCTGTTCAGTCCAGTTGAGACGTCACCTTCGTGGAAAAAGCTGTGATTCCATCAGTCATGAATGATATACAGTATATTGTATATGGAATTTGCGATTTCTTTTTCTTCAGAGCGTCGAGTTGAGCACATGTAGTCAGGTTTACGTTTAACCTATTCTTTTTCCTGAGGATGATTTTGGACTTACATTCAGTAATTCTTTGGCTACATTACAAGCAAAGTTGAATTTCATTATCATCTCTGATCCCCCTGATGTTCCGTCTGCCGCTGCCAGTCATTGAAAAAGGGGCCATCACGGCATAATGTGTTTCTTTTTGAGACATTACGCTTTCACAATGACACAAAAGACACTGTTGTCAGCCATGCTTTGGCCACATGACCTACAGTATTAACAGTGCATCACGTTATCTGTTTTATTGTACCCGAGTCAAGGAAAGTGGTCTAACCAGTCTTTTTCTAAAAGTGTATCGTTAAGCCTTTTTCGTTTCGGTTGTCTGTGAGCGGGTTGGCTCTCGCTCTGGTTCTGAGTCAGTTGCCATCTCTGATGAAGGGCCAGGGCTTGGCAACTAACACGGGAGTTGGGACACTGATGGCTGAATTACCTCCAGGTCTGCGCTGTCAGAGCAGGGATCGGAAACAAATGTGTGTTGGACGGAACAGGATTTTACTTTACATACATCTCTATGTAATCTATCTAATTGTGCATCTCGTCTGTTGGTGTTCTCATGATTACATGCTGCAGTGTAATCACACACACACATCCACACAGGGAGCAGTGTGCAGGAATATCTGGAGATCAGAGTCATTCAGAGGCGAAGACCTGCCCTTTCTCTTCATTGATTAGTGTTGACCACGATCGATCATCCTTCCTTTTTGTGCAAGTTTGGGCTTTGCAGATATATATTATTTATGCATTTTATTTATATAGGGCTTTTCAAAGTCCTATTTGTTAGAAAATACAATTTTTCATAGCAGATATTAAATAGTATGACAAACACAGCAGTAGCATTAATCAAAATTCCATTCTTATATAAGTATTTATCACTCACTCGCTCATCTTCCACCGCTTGATCCTCCACATGAGGATCGCGGGGGCACTGGTATTTAGTAAGTACTTATTCTCTTATGTAAATACTTGACACTTTAACCCGTAGAAGCTGTTTGTTTTTTTTCGGCTTTGCTGAAAATGTGTTATTTTCTAACTGTATACAATGTTTCCAGTATTTTCTGGATGTGTTCAAATAGAGTGATTGGGAAATGATTATACTCTATGGTCTTTAGAGCATCGCTAAAACAACTAATCTAATGTTGGCCTATAATGTTTGCACTGTACTGTATATGTTGGGTATGTTATCGGGTCATCCCTAACATGAAGAGTGACAAAACAAAAACTGCACCACTGCTCCGGTCTGTCTGCTGATTCATCCTGACTTTCAATATCAGGCTGACCCCATTGTTACCGTGGCTACAGCAATTTTTGCAGCTCATAAAAAAGCGTCTGGGCAAAAAAAGAAACTCACATTTCTGACTCAAACACTAATTAGGTGACCAATCGCGACATGGGTCAGATGACTAATCAAAGCAGACTGGGCATTTTTGGGGAGACGAGCACAGAATTAAAATGCTTGACTACTGCATCGGCACACAGTGAAATATTACACGTTTTGAACAACAGGTAATGCAAAAGTATTCTAGTTGGACACTTAATTAAAACAGTCTAAAACCGTCAAACACGGAACCTTAAAAATTACAATTTGACATTTCTATTCATGGCTTTGTTATTGGCCCTGACAGGCGGAACTTCTGTGTTGAAAATGTAATTGCATGCATGTAAAATATCACAAATGAACACTGAGAAGGACTCTGAAAGCCAACCCTGCAGGTGACTCTGCCTTTGATGTGTCCAGAAAGGTCCTCGAGTCTTATTGTCATTTGTGACTGGCAACTTTCCAATGAATATTTAACAAGGTGTATGTGTAAAATAAAAAGAAAAAAAAGAAAAGACACAGACTGTCTTTGAGCGTTTAAGGAGGAAACACTGGCAAACTTACTGATTCACTCATTTTATGACAATATTCAACGTAATTGCTTAATACCAGACAATTGTCTGTGTTATATTTCACTTTCTAATATCCCAGTTCAAAGCGAGTCTTGCGAGTCCTGGGCTGCTCGGTTTGCGTTACCTTATTCTCACAGAAACGGCATTATTTTTTTACAGCAGTCGACAGTGTTTGTGCAGCAACAGTGTGAGACGGATAGAAACGAGCCCACGGTGTTGTCAGTTATCTTGAACAGGTCAGAACAAGACACAACACTTGAACCCTGTTAACATTTCATCCTGCACCAAACTGTCAGAATCACAGCTGCAGCAGCCAGAAAAGTTGGAGATTTAGTTCACTGTGAATAAATTCAGTGTTTTCACTGAACTTATTCTAATTTTATCCATCCAAGATAGTTTTGTTTTATTTCCCATATCATCATTAAAATAAGATGACTTATGACTTGTTATGTTCATAAGTCACAGAGACTGAAAACATTAACCACATGTGCTCAGAATGAAATGTTACCCTCAGGTTATAGATGAAGATGGCCAAGTAAGGTCATTTAAAGAAACTGCATGTTTGCCCTCTTTTGATTTCATGTTCATTTGATCACTGACAGCGAATGAGTAACTCACAAATTCAATATGAAAAGTTAGTTAACATCCTTTTTGACTTCTGGTTTCGCCGCTGCCTTCATGTGCAAAATCATTTTACTTTAACTAGTTTATTTCACACAGGGACGATTGGTGTTTCTTTCTCTTTGGTGCAGAAAAAAGAGAAGGTCCAGAACCAGAAGGTCATGCAATAAAGGGTAGCTTATTGTGTTTGTTCAGAGCCACTCACAGTAAAGAAATCCCCTCTCCTCAGTCACATGAAGTCCAGCAGCTCTTGTTTTGTCCCCGATCAGCCTCACACTGAGCTGCCGGACATTTGAATGTGTCTTAGCACTGTACTGTCGTCTCGCCATATGTGTTGACGCTTGTAAATATGTGTAGTTTTTTGTGTCTCGCGGTTGCCGTCACTAAGACGGATCTGCTGGTGCGTTCAGGGCCCAGTAAGTTACAAGGCGAGACTAAGAATGCTACACCGGTCAGGACAAATGATGAAACTGCAAACATTTGAAAGGGGGACAAAAAGAAAGATCTTGATTCGTTCTACTGTAATGAAGGAAGTCACCGCTTTTCACTGGAGGAAAACTTGCTGTGTGTTTTCCAGAGGTTTGTCTTGTTGAGACGTGATGATAAGTAGACGCTATGTTAATATTGTTCCGCCTCAGTGACACATTGACTTTCAATGAACCTCTAGACTCATAAACATAGACGGGGGTCGTCACACAGACTGTCACATCCTTGCGTTTACCCAAAGAGACTTTGTTTCCTGGTTTATATTTCTTCTAATCTGTGACAAATAGGCTGAGGAAATGGAAAAAAAAAAAATACAATATCAGAAACATAGACCTTCATTAGATAACAAAAGTCCCCTCAGAAACGGTTGTACTGATACTGAGACGGAGAGGAGAAACAGCAGCTCTTTATCAGGTTTCTAACTTCGTCTCGAGACTCCATCCTCAGCCTCTTCAGTGTGGTCAAATGGATACGGTGACACATTAATAACCTCCAGGGAAAGCAAATAAAAAGGTCAGGTGTCAGAGTGTTGTCTGTCGACCAGCTCCTCAACTTGCTATTTGTCTCCAGTGTATATTTGTCCTCGTCTTTTATTTATTTATGCAGAACAGACAGGGAGCAGGTGAAGCCAGACTGTCTGACTGCAAACTAAATAACTGCCGCTCTGCTTTCTTTTTCTTTCTTTTTGTGTGTTGCCGAAGCTCTGGTTGTTGTTCCCCTTTGTTACCAAGCGTCTGGGAGCTCGTTGTAAGTGTTTATGTCCATTCAGCGTTGTACAGATCAGACTCGCCGTGAAATCAAAATCTGAATCACAGATAATCTGATGTGGCGAAGTCAAGACAAATAGCATTTTTATTCATCGAGCAAACGTAAGAGAGCAAGAGTCATCAACATTAGAATACGAGTGTCAGCATCTTTATTGTCTGAGGTCACGTCTCGGAGGGTTACGAGAGCAAGTTGTGGAATATTATTCACATAATGTAACCTGATGCTGTGCTGTATCCTAACCATCAGGCCTTAACCTCCTTAGCTTGTGAAATGGAGGTTTTGATGCGTGAATTTTAACTGAAACGGTTCTCCAGTTGTAAACAAAACATCTGGAGTCAAAATACATCTTATTCTTGTATTATTATTATGTATCAAACCTTTATTTAACCAGGGAGTCACTTAAGATTACTATATGAGCAGTTTGTAATTGAAATTTTTCAGGGAGGCATCCAAATCAATATTTTAGTGCTGTAACCACACAAACGTTACCTGAACACACAGTATACAACCCAATAATATCAAAAGACCTGTTTTTCACAATATGATAATATAATATTGGATTTTAAATGTTGCTTTGACCTCAAATCCACTTTGTGAAGTGTACTAAGTCTGATTTGATTTAGTTTGATTCTTTGGATGCCTTCAGATGCACCATCACAGACATGAGCCTGATGCTCTCCAGTCGCTCCCTCCACAGCAGCTTTGTTTATCAGTTGAGTTCAGACATGAATCGGCTCCTCAACTCGTGAAGTTCTCTCAGCGTCATCCTCGTCCCCAGAAATATCACTCTCAGTTTAGCACCGCAGATACAGTGAAGGTGACGGTGCTACCTCATGTCGTCATGTCGTGTCATAGCTGTAGCACAACTGGCTACTCTAAATGCCAATATGGAAGTATCCCTCACAGCTTGTTTTAACCAGACAAGAATACAATATGACAACAGTATAATTGAGCACTTCACCTGCAGTCAGGTTTATGTTGCTTCAAGGAAAAGTCACAGAGTCTTTCGTATTTTCTCCGCAGAGCTTTCTTTTCTTCTACACCACATTATTTACTTCTCTACTTCTGTTCCACCTATACCGGCTAAAGACTAAATATCCAGATATCCAATATCCAATGCTGTCCACTCTTCTGCTACTGTTGAGGGCAATGACAGGGACACTGTGATTTGTTTAAAACCTTTTTTTGGATCATTACTTTGTTTGATTTCCAGGAGGAGAATTTCCAGAAACAAAATGTCTGAAAACTGTCTGAAACTGCAGGCACGTTATTTCATGACTCTGCGACTCAGTTTCGACTGCAGTTGTGCTTCTCTTCTCTCCTCTCCTTTTTTGTTTTATACTCTAGGGTTTTAACATGTTTGTGTGCGACCTTTCATCTAAGCTGAATAATTGCTCCCACATAAATAGAGAATCATGAACGAGCCATAAATCACAAGTTGTCACTAATTCACTGAGGATTTTGTCACACTCAAAAAACCAAAAAAAAACAGTGACGCAGCATAAATGAGAGTTTAGTTACACTTTTCTACACAATGAATACTCACATTTCCGTACAACTTAAGTCCAGACTTGTAAACACAACTTTTGCAATCAAAAGTTAAAGCTTTAGAGACAATCCATGCGGTGACAGAAAAACAATAAGTGATTTTCGTCTTTAAAGATGAACACGTTAAATTAGAGCAGGGCAGAATAACTGGCAGCAGAAATTCTGCAGGGATTAAAGCATCTCTTCTCACTGACGGTCGGGTTATATCTCAAGGTATTAAACAAAATCTCAAATTAAATATGCATCCTCAACACTTTAGGATTTTCTGCAATTAATAAGCCTTTTAATTAGTCTGGTATATTTATCAGCATATTAGTGAATTTCCTCAGTGTTGATTCTTGCTGATATTTATCTTTCGAGTCAAGGTGCCATCTGCTCAGGATCAGAACCACTTGGTGAACAGTTGTATGTGTGAGCCATTGTTAATATTAATGAATTTTTCGTCCACTAAGTTGTGATTCTAAGCATGTTTCACAAGTTTTGTTTTGTTTACTTTCGGTGCTTTAAAGGTTTAGGGCTTAAGGGATTAAATCCTCATTTGGTTCTGTTGTGTGCTACAGTTCAGTGCGTGAGATAAACACAGTTGCAATACTCGCTTAATTATATCTGATGTGTGAATGTGCCATGTGTGTTTTTCTCCATGTTGTCCTAAGATGGGAATGTGTTTCATTCATGTAGCTCTTCTCTAGTTTTGGTCTACCAAACCTGGATATGATGAGGTTCTTAAATGTCTTGTTTTAATGATGTTCTTGTGATATTGAGCAGAGAAACCAAAGAAAACACTCAAACTGATTAATCCATTATCAAAATAGTAGACAGTTAACTCCGTTATCGATTAATAACCCATTAAACGGATAATCGTTGCAGCCCTACATCAATCCCTGTTTTGAAACTCAGAATCAAGCCATGAAACTAGAACTCTTCAATCTCTTTTCTTCTAAAAAGAATAAAGTGAGAAATAAAAATAAGGCAGCACTGAAAGAAAATAGAGCACAGTGGATAAAAATTGTTCCCGTCACCAGTCTAACACAATTTGGTCATTGTTTTAGTGTTTATCTTTCTGTCGGTTTCCACATATTTAGAGTACTGGAGTGTTAGAGCAGGATTAACCGTTCATTAAAATGAGTTTATGTGAAATGCAGTTTTCTCATCCTCCTATGGCTTATTGTCAGCTGACTGAGTTAACATGTTAGGGATAGAATTAAATTGAAAAAAAATGGACGCATAATTCATGTTGCAGTTAAATTTATATCGGTATTGATGCATTAAACTTAGGGCTGCAACGATTAGTCGACATAATCAAGGTCGTTGACAAATTTTAATCGTCGCAATTGCCGATTATATTGAATTTTTATTGTTGGCACGTCGTCAAGTAGTTTGATTAAATCACTGCATCTCAGTGATTTAATCACCATTAAAATTAGGGCTCGTCCTGGTTATGTGGCACTACCACTGACTGTGCTCGGAGTAATGCTAACGTGAAAGCTAAGTGGCGCTAACACTCTTACATATCGGCACATAAAGGAGACTGAAGCTGATTGTGTATGTGTATTGGAGTAATTCTAAAGTTTTCCATCACTTTGGCTCTGAAGCAGTATTCGTCTTCTCTGTGCGCCACTGTCTCCTTCTTCTCCCCACATATGTTGATATTATCCATCCATCTTCTACCATCCATAGGTGCGAGTCCATCGCAGGGCCACACACATAGAGACAAACAACCATTCACTCTCACACCTATGGTCAATTTATCCCAATTTATCCCTGTGACCAATAAACCTAATCCCCATAGTGCATGTTTTTGGAATGTGGGAGGAAGCCAGAGAACCCGGAGAAAACCCACACACATGGGGAGAACATGCAAACTCTTGTTCCAGCCGGGGCTCAAACCCTGGTCTTCTTGCTGCAAAGGCAAGAGTGCTAACCACTACACCAGCCGTGTGGCCCGTGTTGATATTAATATCAGGAAAATATTCCATTATGGCAGAGACGTGTTTGACGAGTTTCACTTTAATCAACTAAATGGACTTCTGTGCATTGAAACATACAAGGCTCTTTGTGTGATTAGTCCCGAGCAACAGTCTGTTATCTAAGTAATCTTAGATTGATGAATGAAGCTATTGAACAATTAGAATTGAGTATTAAACAAAGTCATGTTGATTAATGTGAAATAGCTGTCTTACCGCAAAGTCTCACAAAGGAAGTACACACTGTTACTCTGAGCACACTGAACTATACAATTCTACCAACAGACACAATTCCATTAAAAAGGCATTTTTATCTTTGTAGCTTAAACGATTCCTTCTCCAGATAAATCGGTATTTTATTAAAGAGTGAGATATCTGTACTTAATTGAGTGTAAATTGTAACGTTACTCGCATTTATTCTGAATAAACAGAAATAATCGAAAAAATAGTCGGCTACCAAAATAATTGTTAGTTGCAGCTTTAATTAAAACCCTCATAGACAAATAAACACTGTTCATGATTCTTCTTTGTAGCCTTTATAGCAAAAAGCACTGAAGGATAAATGTGTTTTCTTCTTTCATAAGCTGTAATCATGTTTTGTAAGCACCTGGGCTCATGTATCCAATCTGAGAAGGTTTATAAATTCTCACTTACTCTCTGAACGTACATCTTCGAATTGGGTTGTTTCCTTCGATGGAATAACAAAGGTCAGTGTTTCATTGTATTGACTGTTTTTTTTTTGTGCGGTAGGAAGAGCGTTTGGATTCAAGGCCTGTTGTGAAGTGTAAAACTTTGCAGTCGCATCATAAAACACACTGAAGCACAAGAGCTGACGGACGGGAGTTTGTTCAGGCTGCACAAACACAAGAGTCCATCATGGAGAAAAACTGTTGGTAATTTGTAAGTGAAGTTCCCTCATTGATTCAGCCTCATAAACTCAACTCAACCATGAAGACGAACAAAGGAGCTTATAGGGTGTTACTCGCGTAGACGAGTCATGGTTTCACGACTGAGATATATCACGTCTTTGGCTTTGACACTGGTGTTAGCACTGTATCACAAACTGAATCACACTAATGGAAAGTGTTGTCTACGTAGAAGCAGATCGAAGTGAACAATTAGAAGAGTCTGTGTCTCCAGTAGGCGACAGGAAAAAGGAATGCAGGCTTTTAACTGTGATGATGGTTCCACGTGTTAGATTTTCTTAGCCAATAGCCAGGATGAACTGTGTCTGACCCCCAATTAAAATGGATTTTAGTTTAGTTTCTTTTGTGTTTTTTCAGGTAAGCAGAAAAAAAAAAGGTTTGACTGATTTTGCCAAGATCTCCCTCTACAGCAGCATTCAGTGTTTTTTGTTATGCTTTCTTTCTATAAAGATGAGATGAGTGTAGTCAGAGATGCTCTGATGATAATGGTGTTAACACACCGGAGAATCCTAATGTTCCGCTTGGGTCACAGTGTATATTAAAGCTGTAATATGTCATCAAATCCATTGCCCATTGAGTTCACACGATGCTGAGTCAGCTCCACATGTCTCTCTCTCTCTCTGTGTCTGTGGCGACATTCTTGTGCTACAAACAGAGTGACGTATTTTACGTCATGAGTGAAGCGAGAGAGACCAGAACCAGATCTATATTTAACAGTACAGGCAGTAGCATAGATTATTGATAAGAATTAAACTGATATTAACAGGAAGGAAACCTTCAGTTGTGAGAATCCTGTAAACCAAGTGCAAAATGTTTTATTTTTTTGCCTCCATCAAATTCAGTGTTGATTTAGACATTAATATAAAATTTGACAGCCTCTAGTAAAAGTACCGTTTCTCTGACTTACTGATCAAATGCTAGTTCCAACTTCATATATATAGCATCTACTCTACAACACGCCACTTGTCAAAGTTGATACGTGGAATGAAAGTAGGTTTATCTTTTCTCGACACAGACCAACAACACAATTTACAGATGGTTTGGTACCACGACATCTGTGACTTCATCACACAACAGCTGCACACTTACACCTGTGTCCTCACCACTGAGCCTGCAGTGAGAACCAATGAACATTTTTTTTTTAATGTAATGCAGTAATAGTTAAAAGTATAATTAGAACAATAAAGGGAACTGTTAATTCTCACTTAACAGGAGGAAATAGGAAAAAGAAATAGTTTATTCAGAAGGGATCATGAGATTCTGACCAAATATACTGTATGCTAGTGGATGGATCATTAAACTCAAATTTGATCACCGCTGACGGAGCATGTTACATTAAATCCATGCATGTCCACGTCATGTTGTCACTGGAGGAAAAGCCAAATGAGTAACAATAATTTGGAGTTGTCCTCTATGGATGTACAACATATCAAGGCAATAGAATTATTGAGGACAATCTGCTGTCGGTGATTAACCTCTTAATAAGGTTCAATGAGAAAACTATAGTAAAAAAAAAATATCAGTACCTCTGATCAATAGACTGCAAATAAATGAGCTAAATAGAGCTGCCTCCTCAGCTGCTGCAACTTCATTACAAATGTCTGTTCACTTCAGTTCAAATGAATTCACTGATCCCACTTGTGGTAATTAGTTCAGGGCGTGCGTGTCTTGGTTCTGAACTTAACTGCACAAACTGAGACCTGATTCTAAGGCAAAACATCACAGCGTGGACTGAGTGGCTGTTTGTCTGTGTCTGTGTTGGCCCGGTCATGAGACGGCGACCTGCTCAGGGTGAATCCTCACATCATGTAACAGCCGAGTGGAGCCATCTGAGAAACAGATGCTGGATGTTTTCATCTGTTGTTGATCCAGAAAGCGAACGATTGAACCAAAAGCCTCAACAGAATCCTCTTTAACTGCTTATTGATTTTTTTTCTCTTCCTTCTTCTTTTCTGTCAGTACGAAAAAGAAAAAAAAAAACACACACATTGTAGTTCCTGGATATCTATTCACACTAAAGAAACACTGCTGTGTTGTAAAGCAAGAGACCCAGGAACAGAATGCAGAGTCATTCTGCATTTATGCCTCTGCAGGTTACAGTATTATAATAGAGATTCTTCTTCTTTTCTTTTTTTTTCTGTTTACACAAATTGAGCATTATTTTACACTGGGATATGTATGTTGTGTTTGTCCAATAGAATAGAATACAATTTTATTTAAATAGGGACAATACAGTTAACGTAGTTCCAATACAAATAATGCAACTGATGTCTACATGCTAACATTACATAACACATTCATATGTAAACGCACACACATAACAACTACAAGCTTAACAACATGCAATAACAATTGTCAAATGATAAATATAAAACAATTACAAGTACAAGAACAAGTACAATACAGTATGATAAAACTTGCTAAAACTGCACTTGAAAGTACACTAAAACACAACAAAAAGTCAAATAAACCTAATATACATAAAACAATTGATGGGTAAATCTCTGTTTTTCTTTTATCCAGCACTTGCGGATGTGAATTGTCCAAAACTATGATATTTTACAGTTACGATTCACCGCACTCCTGGTTACTCTGGTACTGTTGTGTTTTTTTGGACGGACTTGACTCTGCGGCGAGTCTGTGTAAACATTTGAAAATTAGTTCTCAAAGTCATGTGAGTTATGCTTTTTCAGTAATTGGCAGAGATGCCAACAGATTGGCTTTTAATCCATTGTATTTAGGGCTTTGTTATATAGGGATGAGGCGTGTCTGGTTATAGATGGCGATGCTTGAGCCCAAACTGTCACCCAAATAGAAGAGATGTGAAAAAATGGTTGCGTGCATAGACATTTAAGCTGCCTGAGTATATAAGGTCTTATATATTTAAAACAATTGAGGTTAGTTTTTTACTGCTTTTGACATTTTCTTCAAGTAAGTTGTGCTGTATTTCATGGTTTTGTAAAATGACTTTAAATGCAGGTTCTCTCTATGTTCTGATGTGTATCCATATGTTGTAGCCATTGACAGACATCATCCATTCACATTGTTAGGACCTCAGCAGCCTTTCTAGGTGACTTGGCAGGTGTTTATACGACTGTGTCATCTGCATAAAGCTGGCAATTGGCTGCAATCTGCTGTTTTTTCTTCTTGTAAAATATACGGTCCAGTTCAGTTGTAGACTCCTCTCTGTATAGCTTACATTTCTCTGCTCATTGTGCCGCGAAAGAGCAAACCAGTCATAAACTGTCACTTTTTTTCATTGGGTGAAGGTGAAGCTGTGACCCAGTTACACCAGTTTTAATTAGAGGTGTAGGGAGGAGAGGAAGCAGGTCAGTGACGATTCAAGAGCACGTACAGACGCAGAGAAATGCAACTGTTGTCCTCCAGTTTATCTGAGTTTGAATATGTGAGGAGTTTATGGGACGACCACAGCAGTCAGTTTGTCTTCATTATTTGCAGGCTCTGTATTCTCAACCCTCAATGTACTGTACTCCACTTCAACGGCTGTACGGTGTAAACTGATCACCAGTAACTCACTGGGCAGAAACTCACTGTAGTTACGCATGCAGAGACGGTCAACATGACCTGCTGGAGTTCAAACAGAGCATTAGAAAAGGGCAGAAGGAAGATGTAAGTGACTTTGAACATGAAATGATTGCTTCCCTAAGAGAAGAGAAAATATCCACTGAGTGGCAGTTCTCTTGTAGAAATGCCACATGCCAGAGGAGAATGCTTCAAATGACAATAAGGCAATAGAAACTCAAAATAACCATTCATTAGAGTTGTGCAATTACCATTTTTTCATGCCCAACATGGAAGACCATGAGGTAAATGGACTACAGCAACGGAAGGCTGCACCAGTGAGTATTATTTTATTTAAAAAGCAAAATATTGAATTGCTTTGTCACTGATTAATTCAAACATTTTTTTTTTTTTTACCATAGAAGGTTTAGAAACATAGCGTCTTACATAAGTTCAGAGGTAACGTACTTGTCTTAAAATCATAGCAGTGAAGTTTTTGTGAGATGAATGTCAGGTCTGCAGTGCTCACAGTGCTCACCAAACAAAGTGCTTTTATCATGAACTACCCTAGAGGTGTCAAACGTGCGGCCCGTGGGCCAAATGTGCCCCTCCAATCAATATCAGGCTGCACACCACTTAATATCAAGTTAAGTAAGTGTTCCATGGTGCCTCTTCAGTAATGCATGTACATTTATATAGGAAACACGTTTTGGATGATTCAGACACACCTCCATCGGTAAGATAATTAGCTAGTGTTTTTTGTGCAGTTAACAATCTGACTAGTTGACTAGTCGTTAAAGGAGTCGATGACTCGTCGACTAGTGAAATATTAGTCATTAGTTGCAGCCCTAATATTGAGTTATTTATCTATGTTTATGTTTTTAACTAAGATTAATTTTGCCTCATAAACACAGTTTTACTGTGAACTCTAAATCATTCCATAGCAACACAAATGCTTTTATTTTGAAAGTCTGTAAGAACCTCATCACAAATGGAAAATCGCCACATCATTTAAGTTTCTATCGCCCACCACTACTGATTAGTTGGCTTTTCTCAAAATGTTGGACCTTTTTGTTTTTCTCCACTTGACCGGCCCCCTCCTGACCAGACGAGATGCCCTCAGTGATCCGCAGGACATTTTAGTTTCAGACCCCTCAACTACACCCTTATATTCTTTGACTTCAGTACTTCAGTGTGCTGCAGTTTCTCCTTGACTTTGGATTGAGAGCATGGGGAACTTATTATAATCTGGTGCTTCATGTCGATTATAGGGCCCTTTGTGGAGGCTGAGTGATGAGTCTGTAAATGACAGATGGGATCGTCGCCATGTCATTGAAACATACCATCAGTCAACAGCCCTCCCTGCACTAAAAACCTCTTCACCTGAAACAACATCCTGCTTCTTGCCCACACATTTACCTCATGCACGGGACATATTGTGCACATATTAAGGTGGATGCTTTTAATTTAAATCACAATTTGAAAAAGTGTACATGTTCAAAGGATTAGAAAAGGTTCTACTTTAGTGGACATTGCTCCAGCGTTTGTTTTCGCCTCTCAGTGAATCCACAGTGGACAAAGAGGAGGGACGGGTCAGCTCTCTGTCACAGCTCAGCAGGTTTAACAGCTCCCTCCTCACCGTCACCTCTCAGCCGGAACCGTCTTTATTTGTCTGCTGTACAACACACTGTAGTGGATTATAAGCCATGCGGTGCACCACCGCGTGTCACTGTGACAGACTCATCTTGCAGCTATTACTTATTCATTTAGTCAGTTCACGAGTCATTATGACCATGTGGTGTGTTCTATTTAATATCAGCAACCTATAACACATACTTTTAATTCAATATTTTCAATATGGTCTTAATGTTTGCTTTAAATCCACCTAAATGTGAATCATATGGCAAAGTGACAGAGAATCGATTTCTAAGTGGAGATGGATTTTTCTCACTTTGATAGATGTAATCACCGTCGGCCCTTTTATGAGAGGCCTCTCTGTGTATCGTGGCTGTTTAGATCTCAAACCACTGGATCTATAACCATCACTTTGCGGACCAAAAGCAGTTTATGAGCCTGAAAATGTACAGCTGGTGCCCTCTCTCTTTTAGCCATAGAATGGCAGTAAATTACAGTAATTATATTTGACTTATTTCTTTTTAGGAGGTTTTCTGTTTATAAGCCGTAGTGCATATTTTATAGTTGGTATAGTTGGTATAGTTGTATTGCTGTAAAGATCATGATGCAAACTCTGTGACTCAGAAACATATTTTATGTTTAAAGATAAATATTGTTTTCCCTCTTTTCAATAACCCCTTGTCTGATATTGCAATGAAATAAATTTCCTTCAAGGAAAACATTTGTGACTTAAATTAATTAGAATACTGTCTTCTGAACCTCTGTGATGATGTTAATGTCCCATATCAACTCCTCCTTTAAATGTGTTTTTTGACATAATATAGTATATATAGTATATATAGTATATATATATATAATATATATAATTAATCACCGGGAAGTTTGGGTGCATGATTCAATTAAGATTTAATTAAGATTAAAGTGATTAATTTGACAATGAGAGTTACAAGATACATTTCCCATAGTTTTCATATTTTTAAATATAGTAATAGATATTATTTATGTGTACTACTCTTTTTACTGGCTTGACTTTGCAATACATGACATTGCTTTAACCAATAGCAGCAGACGGTGTAAATGTGTAACCTCCTCCTCGAACGAAGGCGTCCTCCATGTTGACTCCAGCTGTGCTTCTTATCTCTCGTGTTTGTGTTGAGCTGGTGAACATGTGTAGGGCGTCAGTGCTGGTTAGTGGGGATGTTTTCTGGTTTGTTGAGGATGTGGAGTGTGAACAGCACACAGTGTGTTACATAATGACATCCTGCTGAGACGGTTTAACAGCGAGACAGGGAAACTGAGCGAATGGAGAAACTACAGAGCCGCATGATGGGTCAGTGAGCGTGAGAGAGACACTGAATCCCAATGTTCGACGGTGACAAAGATGTTGTACACTTTTCACTTCTAGAGCTGATCATTTGTCAGCAGCACGTCGAGTGTGATTTTGCTTTTATTCAGTTCAGTTCAATTTAATTGTATGAAATTTAGAAGTTAATTTAACCATTTATATGGCTCCACCACAAAACCGACACAACCAGACCGACTTAGTTGCCCAGCAACACAAACAATGAGCATATCATGCTACACACATTATCTCCACTACTTTGACTCATGTACATTTATTTGTGTTTAAATTTTGGATGCACAACATTATCGGTATCGGCAGATATTGGATTTAAAATGTATTGTCAGATATCATCAAACACACCAAGATCTGTTGATGTGACGAATGACTACAACAGTACGTGAAATAAACTACTTATTAATCGATCACTAAATGAAATGTTAACTATTTTGATAATCGATTGATCAGATTGAAGCATTTTTTCATGATTAAAACAAGATTTCTGCTTCTTAAATGTGAATAATTTCTGGTTTCCTTGCTCCATATAACAAAGAAATCATTCAAACTGAATCATTTTGGTTTATGGGCAAAAACAAGACATTTGAGAACATCATCATTTCCAGGTTTGACAAACACTGATCGGCATTTTTCAACATTTTCTGACATTTTATGGACCAAACGATTACTTGATTAATCGAGAAAATAATCGTCAGATTAATCGATCATGAAAATAATCGTTAGTTGCACCTCTAAACTCCTTATATGGACATCCTGTGGGTGTGTGCTTGCAGGTCAACTATTCAGGCTTTAAAAATGTGTTGTTGAGTCAAAGTTAGGATTCATTTTATATTGCATTCTTAGTCGTGATATAAAGTAGCAATAATTGTGCAGCACTCACAAAAATATTAATATTTCTACTCATGTAAATGAGCCAAGTGAACTTTGAACTGTGACGTATTTCCAAATTTCACAAATTCAATCCAATTTGAAACACTGAGTATTTTTTGCTCAGATGTGTTTATTTACATGAAGTTGGTGAAAATGTAAAACAAATATTGCATCAGATTGTCTAGGTTGTGCTGAAAAAAGGATATAAGACACTCTATGTTGCACATTTCTATAGCCTCTGTATATGCTGTATGTTTAAACATAGTAATGGAAAAAGCAGCTGGGATGCCCTGTGTTCTAAGGGTTAATTTCACGACAGAAAAGACTAAATGACCTCTGCAGTACAGGGAACAAAAATGCATATACACATTGGTATCCTTGCATCACTACCTTTTAATAAACTTTCAGACCAGCAAGACGGATATGTATTTTCTCTTGTGTCACATGGCATAATAGGTTATCATATTTGTATCTCATGCACTGCCGTGATTTCCATCACTGAGGTCACAAAAACCCCCCTCGGGGGTTTGCACGGCAGTGTTTTGCTGCTTCTCCTGATAACTTTTCAGAATTTAATTGAAATGTTATTTATGGAAAAATGTCTTTGCAACGTGCTCTGTCATGCCTGGATCACACTGTGTGACTGTTTACACTGTGCTTGTGTGTGTGTGTGTGTGTGTGTGTGTGTGTGAGAGAGAGTAAATCTGCCCTCAATCAGACATAACAGTGTAGGTTGATGGCATCTACTGACATATTCTACTCAAGTAATTCTACTTAACATTTTACTTCAGTAAAAGTACCAGTCTAAAAATTTACTCAAGCTAAAGTAAAAAAGTAGCTTGTTTAAAATGTACTCAGTAAAAGTTACTTAGTTACTTTGTTAACAAGGTTGGGGTTCTTTCTTGTGTCATGTTAATAATTGTTCTTAATTAAAAGCAAACCATTACAAATTAAAAACACATAATGTATCAGTCAAAATGGGTCAAAGGTCAAAAATGTTTAAACTTTCTGACTCACTTGAGGACCTAAATGAGCAATTACCAATTTGCCTGTTCTCATCATCCACCTGTCCTCATCATCCTTCACCTGTCCCCATCATCATTCACCTGTGCTCATCATTCACCTGTCCTCAATATCGTTCACCTGTCCTCATCATCGTTCACCTGTCCTCATCATCATTCACCTGTCCTCATCATCATTCACCTGTCCGCATCATCGTTCACCTGTCCTCATCGCTCACCTTTCCTCATCATCCACCTGTCCTCATCATCCACCTGTTTCCGTCATTCACCTGTCCACCTGTCCTAGTCATTCACCTGTCCACCTGTCCTTGTCATTCACCTGTCCTCATTATTCATCTGTCCTCATTATTCACCTGTCCACCTGTCTTTGTCATTCATCTGTCCACATCATTCACCTGTCCACCTGTCCTCATCATTCACTGCAAAACTTTCCAGTGCGTGATTTTTTTAAATTTAATTTAATTTAAAAAATTGAAATTCAGGCCAACATTTTTTACTGAGTAAGGGATGTGATTTAAAATGTAGCAAAGTACAGTACTTCCAAAAAACATACTTAAGTGAAAGAAAAATTACACATTTACACAAAAAACTACTAAATTACAGTAAAGTAAAAATAATTCACTACTTTCCACCTCTGCTTATTGATTATTACAGGCACAAATGACTCACTCACAACTGGTCAGAACTAACTGTTGTACAAAATGTGTGAAATAATGATATGATAAATTCAAGAAACCTGACTACAGGTAATTCCTATATAGGATTTAATGTTATAATTACATTAAGTGTGCAGTATAAAAGTGTCATGGTGAGTATTTTCAATATTCCACTGCATAATTCCCCCTTTCTTACTGATAAAGAACGAGGAGCTGCCAAACTGGAAAAATAAGTAGATGGGCAGTAACTGAGACGAGCTCTTCTCTCTGTCCTTGTTCTGTTATCTTGAAGAGCAGATTAACGCAGAAAGCTCACACACTCGATCTTTTGTGACGGCAAAGTCCTCAACTTGTCTTTGGTAGAAACACAACTTCACTGTTTTCTGCGTCAAAAAAAGGGAACAACATTGTCTCCGCCGTGTTCGTAAAAGTCAAAAGAGTCAAAGAGCTGAACTGAGTTGATATGATTGTTTGAAATAAACAATCTCTTAAGCTGGTTTCATTTTAGAATGTTTTACTCCTTCACGTTTATTGTAACATTTATCAAGTTTACATGTCTGTCTTCTCTGCCACCTTCTGAGTGTTAAGCTTTAATCTGTTCAGGTTCCATCTGCTAATATGACCAAACCCTCTTCACCTCATCTCACATCTGACCCCAGATCAGCTTCGCTCACGCTGCCAGACTTGGCACAGACCCTAGCTCAGCCTGGCATGGATTTGATCTCGTCAGCCTGTTCTGCAAGAGATATTAGCTAATTAGCTGAGAGAGAAAGAAAACATTTCAGCAGCAGGATTGGCTCAAATAAAGCAGAAAACCTGTTAACTTGATAGCTTTCTAGTTTACAGCTAAAAGTTAATTTTACTGTTCCTGTCTCTTTTGGAATGATGTAGAGTTCATTTTTTGAATACCAGGACTAAAATTATGGCAGGTTTTTTATTTTACAATCTGTTAACACACCTTCAAATTACAGCAACTGTTCTCAGTTGACAGTTACAGCAGACACTCCAATAACCAAAGAGGCTGTGAAGAGGAAGTTGGTAAAATGATTGGAATTATCTGCTTTATCCTCCACATGAGAGTCGCATGGGTTCGCTGGTGCTAATCTCAGCTGAAATAGGGCAAAAGGTGGGGTACACCCAGGACAGGTTGCCAGTCCATCACAGAGCCACATAGAGAGACAAACAACCATTCACTCTTACACTCACACCTACGGTCAATAAAGAGTGTCCAATTGACCTAATCCCCATATTGCATGTTTTTGGACTGTGGGAGGAATGGAATTATCCAAATGCATTTCATTTTATTTAGTTATTTTGTCGTGTTTGTGAATCTTGGAAATTGATTATTTATCTCTGGGTATGCATTTGTGTTTTCATTTAATTAATTGTCATTTTTCTCATTTCTCCTTCTACTTCGGGGCTCCTCTCACCTGATCTCCTTCATCCATGATCATCATCAATCTCCGGCCACTGAAATACAGGTAAGACGTGACTCATTTCCTTTGCTGATGAGGTGTGAGTGTTTGCATGCGAGCTTAGTGTTTGCTGTTCATCCACTTGTGCCACATGTGTGTGTCTCTCACACACAGACACACACACACACAGACACACTATGAGTTTGATTAAACTTGATTTCACTCTCTCAGTTTTTGAAACTGATCACACAAAGAGAATAGTTATTCATTGTTTTTAAGAGTCGTGGTGCTGGGTATGTACTAATGGAGACACTCACACTCTGATTCTCACACTGATTTCTGCTGATTTCCACTCAGTTTGTGTTGACTGTGAGTCGACACACTGACCAGTGTTCTGTCATGCATTTTAATTACCACAGCCCAGGAAATTGTGTTAGTTGGGCTGTGTTTATCTTTTGTCTGACTGTGAGCAGCATGACTTAAAAGTAAAAGACAGAGGTGAATAGAATATTGTGGCCATGGGCAGTAGGTTATGGTCCAACAGTGAAATTATTAGATTTTGGTTGTGATACAGATTCATATTCAGGGTAAATAATTGAGTATAGACGCTGTGTAAATCAGAGTAGGTTGGTGGATGTTTGTGCTTGTCAGTTGCTCTCTAGTATTTCAATTTACTGAAATAAGATGAAGTGGTATAATATACCACTATAATAAGTGGTTTATGAGGTGTGTGTTTGCCTGCTTGCAAGTGAAAAGGCACAGTGAACAAGTCCGTCTCCTCCTCCTTCTTCTGTATTTGTGGTTCAAATTCCATTTTACAATATAAAATAATTCCACAGTTACCATTTCTGCTATTTAAGCATGTTTAATCTACATGTCAAAATCAGAAACCAGGAGGTACATATAGTAAGTGATTTAATGAGTTTCAAGGCTTTACACCCAGACATAGTATAATATTTTCACTCTGACATCCACACTTTTACCTGGAGGAGAGAAACACTGAGACCTGGACGTTAATTATTTTTTCAACACATCAGCAGCTTTCAACTCGCTGTCTGAGTAGATTTAATTGGGAGACAGAAACGTCCCTGGACTGCGGATAAAGTGACGTAAAATTGGTCGTATCATATTAGCAGGCTTTCAAAGAGTTTAACTTGTGCAACATGCAAGCATGTCTTGAATAATCCGTGTGTAATAGACCTCTTTGCAGCAGTTTCAACATTAAATAGTAGCACAAACACCAGGTTTTACCAGTAACCAGTGTTTTCTAGCAATTGGTAGTCTTTCCTGATATCAGCCACTTCTTCAATCCGTCTGTGGTGTAGTGGAAGCTTTGAATAACAACTGTCTCAACTCAAAATAACAATTAATAAAATAATTAAATGACTTGTATGGGCTTTTTCCTTCATGATGGTTCATCTTCCTCTGTATTTAATTATTTATTTTTTTTTGTTGTCTGAGCTATTCACTGAGCAGTTTTGTTTCATTCCTGGCAGTGGCTTGTCATCAGCCTCCATCGTCCTGCTTTGCCTCAGGATGCTGGATTTTGGGTGAAACCTTTTTGTACATTTTGAGGAGCTTCCATGTCTTGGTGTCAGATGGCTTTTACAATGTTATTCCCTGAGCCAGCTTATTATTCCAGCACAGTATCTGATGACTGGCAGTGTTGATGGCTCAGATGTTGTTCTTCTCATTCCGATGACTCTTCAGGACTTGCCATACTCTGTGTAGGGGTTTGGCACTTGGCTGCGATGCTGTCTCCCCCATTGTTTACGTTTGCCTGCAGGATCCCTAAGTCTTTGTAGCTGTTCTGAACACACACACACACACACACACACACACACATACACATACACACAGGCAAATCCTGTCATTGTATTTAAATGTGAGAAGAAATGTGACAACAGGTCCTGTATCAGCTCTGTAGTACTGAAGGAATTCACTCTAGCAGACAAACCTTAATTTATCATGATTTCATGCTGTGTCGTGGAGCATATGATGGTTGTAAGGATGTGTCACTTTTCATATTCAGTGTTGTTCGTCAGACCTAACAGAGATGTGATGTTTCTTCTAAATAGTGTGGAGGAATCAGACATCGGCGGTCTTCCGTAACATGGTGTGAGGCTTGTAACAGTGTTTGTTGCCCTGTTCCCTTCCTGTGTGACTGCACTTGTGATTGGTGCTGCTTCAGGAATTCTTGTAACAACGTGTGGGTGTGAGTATGAAGCTGTATGAAGCGTATCTGGTTACATTTATGTCCTCTGTCTAAAGTAGCTGGAGCTCCCTGTGTTTCCCTTGTTCGTTCATAGAGGCAACACCATTTCTAACCATGATGATATGCCAAAGAAGTGTAATTTCCATTAACATCTATTCGTTTGTCATTTATGCACACGTGTCTGTGATAAAATCTAACATCATTGGACAGAACCATTTTTCCCAAGCGCCGAGTATCAGTTCCGCAGAGGCAGCAAAGACAAGCGGGACACATTTGTTCACATCCTGTGTGTCTCAGGCAGCAGCAGCTTTTCTCAATGTCAGTGTAAAAGAGATGGCACCGCTGCCACACTTAGCTGCTTGGATTGCTCACTGGATGCTTTCTCTCTGGAGACATTAAAGAGGCCTCGGGGAAAACAATTCATTGGAGCTGCACAGACACACGTCCTCCCCTCACACACATGAATGGATGGTACCAGTTTCAAGGGTTCTCACTTCCACTCGCTGCCCAACAAACGGGCGTTCAAAGAGTCAAAGAAGAAATATCGAAAGTCCTCTGTGAATAGCAGGAACTGGTGGACACATGGGACAGGAGATAATGTACATCATAAATATGAAACCGTCAAAGACGAGTCAAAAGACGGTCCAAGGTCATCATGTTCAGTATGAGGAATTTGAAACTGATTATTTGATTGTGGAGAATGTGCCATAGATGCACGCATTGTATTGATTTCAAACAATATTTATTTATGAACAAATCTCCACAATGCTCAAACTGTTCATGGTTTCAGTCGCGCCGCGTCCGTGTCTCCCACTGTCAGCTCTGTGGAATATCACAGCAATGTTTAGCACAGAGCAATGAAAACAGTGGAAACTAGAGTTGAAGGAGAAAAGGTGTATTTATTTATTTTACTTCTCTATATCAGTTCCTTCTCTGTGAATCTAGTTGTGGTGAGATCATACTGTATGCTTTTTTTCATTACTGGGCTCCCTTCCCAATCTGATAATCCTCAGCTGCAGACTGTCTTCAGCAAATGATGCCCGAAGTTCCCTCCGCTTTGTCTGTCTTTCCGTCTATCTTTATCTTCTTTTACTCCGCTGACAAAGGAGCTCTTTTCTGTTGCCAGGTAAGAGTTTCCATGGTTGCTGTTGTTGTTCTTCCATCTGTCATTTTTGCTACAGTACCTATACTGTGGAAAACAAAAGAGCTCCAGTTTTCTTTCGTCTATGGCAGACACACGTCCTTGGTGCCATTATTTGTTAGTTAAAGTGAGGCTGATATCGGGAGCCTATAGCAAACGAGCATTGAACTTTATATCCACTAAAATATGCTCCCAATATTTACATCACAATAAGAAAGGAAATGAGGGAAAGAAAAAGGGAGTCACATATGAATTGGGGAAAACCTTTATATTTCTGTTCATCAAAAAGCTCTTTCTTCCGTCACAATAATCTCTTAATCCCAGCAGAATCTCTGCTCTGGAGGACAAAATGTCAGACTGGTGTTCACACCGGAGATTCAGTTAACTCAGTTAAGCCTCTGGTCTGTGATCAGCTCCACTGTGCAATAATGTAGTGATGACCGCAGGGCCAGAACAGAAATAAATAACCATCAACACAGGTCTTTTCTCAGTTTTAAGTCAATTCAGAAGTCAATGATTTATCAAATAATTTAACGCGGCTCTAGGGCTGCAGCGATGAGTCAAAGTATTGACGCGTCGTTAACCTGTTTAATTAAAATATTGTGTTGAGAAGACCACCTAACCTTGTGAGCAAAGATTTTTCTTTTTTCTTTTTATTTATTCACACTGGGGCCTGGTCTGGGATACATCATACTGCTGGGAGAAGGTGGAATAAATACTCACAGTGTTCAGACATAAACCTAAAGAAGCTAAGTCACGCTAGCAAGCCTCGCAAACATTCTCAGTGGATATAAATGTTGGAGCGGATCATTAGTCACCCCTGCGCTGCTCCTCCTCCTCCTCCTCCTTGAGTTAAAAAAATAAAACAAAATTAAAGAAAATATCCATCTCTCCACATACATTAAAATGTATTATTAGGAAAACCTTCCATTAGGAACACATGTGGACGATTTGTTTGTTTGTTTTTTTTCCCCCACCACACTTTTTCTTACCTAAGGCGTGCTCACCACAGTCATCTGAATTTAAATATTTCAAATAATCATTAACAACCTCGGCTAGCTGCAGGGCTCAATAGAAGGAGTCCCAGTGGTACAAACCACAAGTTAAAATGAAGTAATGTGAGAGCAGAGAGCAAGTGTTGGCTCTATATAGGATAATAACAGCTGGCTGCATTTAAGAAACGATTAGTCACCGCTGTATTTTATTTTTTTTATATATATATTAAACTTGTACAACATTTGCTTTGTGAGGTGATCATGATTAATCACAGCTTGATTCTAAGTTCCCATCTGTGTTTGACAGACAAGGTTCCACAGGAATCTTCCACCCCACAGACAAGCAGGGTTTGGTGGGTTTTTTTGGATCAACGTGCTATATTTCAGTTTTTCATTTTGTGAGTATAGCTGGTGGAATACAATGTTTTTTCGGAGGAGTCTCTAGTCTGCACTGGAAGACTGTGTGCTGAAGAATGGATGTGATCGAGAGAGAAATGGATGCTGTAAAAAAAGGATGGATGACTGGGTGTAGTGCTTTGCACTCTTTGCCTTTGCAGCTAGAAGACCCAGGTTTGCCACCCAGTCGGAAGTTTGCATGTTCTCCCGTGTGTGCGTGGGTTTTCCCCGTGTTCTTCGGCTTCCCACCGTCCAAAAACATGCAATATGGGGATTAGGTGAAATGGACCCTTTAAATTGACTGTCGGTGTGAGAGTGGATGATTGTTTGTCTCTATGTGGCCCTGTGATGGACTGGCGATCACTCCACGGTGTACCCCGCCTATCACCCTATGTCAGCTGAGATTGGCGCTGCACCCCCAGCGACCCTCATGTAGAGGATAAATAGATGGATGGATTGGACTAAGTGTAGTACGGTGTATGATACCAAGGTTCTCAGACCAGTTTTGGTCTTAATCCTTTCCTCTCTTTTGTCCTAATTCTTCAGCGTAACCTCGCTTTTGTTTTAAGGAGCAGAGACTACATTTGTACTCAGAGTGTGTCCTGCAGTGATGTCTGCCACAGTCCATTTCCCTCTGGAAAGGAAAATGCCACTCGACACATCAGGATCAACCTGTGTGTCCTGAGTCTTTGTCACATGTAACGATCTGGATGTTGTCTTTTCTCTCATTCCTCATGATCACTCATGATACTACTCGTCTTTTCAGATGCATTGAACAGTTTCATTCATACGACACGTGAGTCATATTACCCAATAGTGCATTTTAAAGTCAATTAAAATGTATTTTTCCAGTGTGTCCATTATTTTTACAGCTCTTTGGGTAATTGTTTAAAAAAAGACGGTTTGAGACACAGAGACTGTGAAGCCAAACTGCCTGAGGAAGAATTTCCTGAAAACTAAAGAATTCATGAGTCCACTTCCTTCACTGCTGCATCGACATTAAAACAAGTTCAAGAGGGAATTAACTCAGATCAGCAGATTACAGTTAGTGATGCAAAAGATTACATTACTGTTTGTGTGCAGTCGGATAAAAAAATGTATCTGCACTCCTCTGCATCCAAGATCTGCATGATTCATAATTTATGACTTAATGTGTTTAAAATCACATCTTCATTGGTTAATTTAATGAGTCAGATGGACTGGTGATTTTCGCCAGCGAGATGATGTGTGTACTGTGTGATGTGGAGCCATGTTGTCCTTAGTCACAGTGGACTGTGGGACATTATGTTGTAACATGTCCTGTCAGTAGGTAGAGGTTGGCATTTTGCCACATTCCCGCTGACATTTTTTCGAAATAAAGCGAAAATGGAATCTGCCAAAGCTCTGCTCTTTACAGCCACGTTTTTACATTTCTATCACTGACAGTGTCAGTTTCTGTTAGGCTACCACACACCATGATGCACAAAGATGGAGCCCTGAGATTTAAAGTGTCTATTTTTCTACATTCTGTCTTTCACCTTGTGTCTAATTTCGACCTCACATTCATTTATTTTTCTGATCGAATGATCGTTCCCAGCTTCCTTCACCACATCTACTTTCTAATGCTGTTAGACAGAGACATTAGAACAACAGTCAGGGGTCAGTAACTGATCTCTGGTCAGGCAGAGGGCGATGACATTGTCTTCTCAGCTCAGTTTTTGACAGATGTAACTTAATTTAAACGATTTATTCTGAGAAACATTTCTTCTATGGCCGTCTGTGTTTCTTGTGTTTTTTTCCTTCAAACCTGCCAACTGTATTTCGTCGACACTGTTAAAATATTTGGAGACACTTGATGCCGTTTGCCAGAAGGCTGGAAGTGAACTTATTGCATTTTCCTCGTGAAATTAAATTGCTGTAATAAAAAGTGATGGAGTCTGGTCTGTTTTTATTTTCCAGCAGAAGCAGAAGAGATGCCCATATGAATTTCTTTAACCTAAAGTGCCTCGTGTTTTGTGCTTGTCAGCTTTCTCGTCTGTTGGTAAATTGTGTGATGTCAGACACTTCCAGCTGTCTGTTCCTGTGACGTCCTATAAGCTCTAAATCCTTGCAGTTCAATTTTAAAAATCATGCCGCTGCTGTCAGGAAGGACAGGACAGGAAGTGCTGTCACGTCCCAATCATCTGTCCCTCTCCAATGTGCACGGCACATGTACCTGTCTCTTTTTAATCATCTTCTTTCTCTTATTTTCTCATATTTCTTGTCGCTCCATGCAACAGGTTCTGGGATGTGTTATTGTTGTGTAAGAGTTGGTAAAAATGAAATGACGTGCTGAACGATTTGCATGTGTTTGGAAGGAAAAGACTTGAAGCACTTAAATACACAGCGATCGACAGTTGTCATGGTGATGAAGACGGGCAGTTACTTATCAAATTGTGTGTTTACATGTCTGTAGTCGTCTGTGAGGACACATTTAGTTATAAACCTTCTTTGTAAGGACATTTGACCTTGTGAGGACACATTGTTAAATGGCTTTTTGAGGGTGAAGACTTGTGTTAGAATTGGGTTTAGGTTACGGTTAAATTCAGGGTTAGGATTAATCATTTACTTGTGATGGTTAAGGTTAGAGGCGATGAAATGTGTTGTGTCTGTGAGTGTCCTCACTTAGAATGCTGTGCAAAAATGTGTGTGTGTGTGACCAGTGACAGGTGATGAGAAGCTGGGAACAGCACAATTTGCAGCTTGACTCGGCGTGTGAATGTTTAATTAGCTGTTTTATTCACACTCACTTTTATTTTTTTAACTCCTTATTTAGTTTTGTTTGTTGACATACAAAAGACAACTATGGGACGGGGCAGACATTCTCGTGACGTTGAAAGAGCACCGTCCATGTCTTTGAGTAATGTCCATTTCCTCCAGTATTCATACTTAATTTGCATAGTTTTTCACCACAAGGTCAGAAAATGTCATTATAGTTATAAAAAGTTATTTGGACATTATATTCTGTAATTTCATCCACTATAGTTTTCTCATTCATCTGCATCTATTACATTTTATTCACCAATAAAAACTAATGTGTGAGAAATTAGAAGTTAATTGTACAGTCATTTACATTCACATCTATTTAAATGCCGAGTCATGCTCCGCTGTCAGGCACCAGGCAACATTAATAATTAGACATGACCTGGAGACTCACACTCGTCTCCTCTTTGTAAAATACAGACCTCCTGCAGAGTCTTTACATAATGCAGATCTTTCCAGCAGCAGTGAGACTCTGTGGCTGAGCAGCTGTATGTTATTATTCTCTCACAAACCGTCACGTCTTCATTTACATTTGTACATCAGGCGGGGGCAGAAGCTCACGAGAGAAAAACACATTAATGCATATTGTTGTCCTCTTGAAATCATCATCTTCGTCCACTCAAGAAAGAGCATATGTGATCAAAGTGCTGAGCTCAGAATGTGCTTTGGTTTCTGTATCACATGCTGGGATTTCTTTGATCGTTGAGGCTCACGTCTCTCTTGTTTCATGCCTTTCCATCACAGTTGACATTTAGAGGAGTTGATCCGAGAGTCTTCTCTCAGAAAATTGACTGTCGTGCACCTTATTTTAAAACATGAAATGTCATTTTGAATCAAAAATATCGCTTCCGGTGCAAGTTTGAACAGTAAAACTGCTGCAGATCCTTATGTCACATCATAAGTAAGTTACTCTTACATACTGATCCGCAGCGGCTTTATTGTTCAACCTTGTTAACATATCATATGGGTGCGTGTTTGTGGTTTAAAACCTGTTAATTATGTGTTCCAATCTACATTTCTTGGCTCCAAACCGGGGCGACATCTAGACCCGGAGCCTTGTTAAATGATGTAGTATATATATATATAGTGTTGCATCCACTCTACTTCTGCAATCTGTGTCATTAACCTTAATGTTCAAAAATCCTAACTATCCATTTAAGACTTATGTGTCCTTGTAAAGTACTGCATACCTCTTTCTCTCTCTAGCTGTCCCCACAACCCATTGCCCCCAACATTAAAACCCTCCATTGATATTATCAATGTTTCATTGCCACCATCTTCATTCCAGGTGTCCCTGCTCACAGCCGTATGGGTTTAACAAGAAATCAAATAATGCAAAGTGATCTTTAATGATCTTTGAATAGCAGCCGTGTTTTTTTTTGTTTTTTTTTTCATGCAGGAGCTGAAGGTTCTTCACAATCAGAGGTGAAATTAATTATCTTTGGCGTGACAAAGATCAATGTGGGAACAATGAAGGCGCCAAGAGCAGCCATCTGTCCCAAATGTAAGACACAAAGGTGAAGAGGACACAAAGGCTGTGGCTGTGCTTCACTGGACTGTTGTGTTACTTCTCTCTGGTCTGTTTCTCTCTGATGAGCTTTGGCAAGTTGAAAACACCCACAGAGGGTCACATCGCTGTCCTTGTAAGAACATGCGTTGACTTCCTTACCCTTATCTATCACCAGTTAATGTATAACCTTAACCAAACTATTTAAATTTTACCCCTTCACATAACCAGTTCCTCACAAATTAAGGTCTGCCCCATTGGGACCAGGTTTTACTCTCAATGAGGACTACTGGTCCTGACAAGGTCAGTGTTTATTCCAGAAAAGGTACAAAGAGATGAGAAATACACGCACACACACTCCATATTGAAGAAAAGTCTGACATTGATTCTCCAGGTTCTTTATTCTGATTTTCTTAAAAGGTAAGTGCACACAAACAGAGCAATTAAATAAATAACACATGTCACGTTATTATTTTGAGAGTTTTTCAGACTGCAGACGACAGGATCACTGACAAAGCACTTGATCGTGTTCTGTCTGCAGGTACACTGCCACTTTTGGGCAGGCGGCTCTCTGTCTCGTGTCCCTCTCATCAGACGGATGACCTTGGACAGATCTCTGAAACACTCTGAGCTATTGAAACGTGTTTTGTATTTTTTTTTGTCCCACTCATTTTTAGTCTCTTTCCATTTATGGATTGTCTTCACAATGTTGACTGACAGTTGTTAGTGGAGTAGCTATGTCTTCACCGAAGTGATCTGTATACAGAGTAGTTGTAGCAGAAGAGTAACTGGTCATGGGAAATACGTTTTATGTAACTATGATTGGAATCATCAGAGCCTGTGTGGGTGTGGACATTTGAGAGAGGACATTTGGACATCGACAAACTCTTGTATGAGCCACCGAGCAGGGCAGAGTCTCCGAGTGGTGTCCTCCACTGTCACTTACAGTTGGTGGCAGATAATTCAAAGATAAATAAAGAGACAAATCATCAGCTTCAAACTGACCTTCCTCCCAAATAAAATTTGCTCAAAGTCAAGTGGATCAGCCACAGGTAAAATATAAAATAGATGACAGAGAGAGAGAGAGAGAGAGAAGTTCTGGGATGTGTCGGTAAATAATCAATACTAAGGCGTGAAGGGCAGTTTTATAACTCTGACTTAAACAGAGCGAGAGAATACGCCTGTGTTACCGCGTCTCCGCATGCATTTACACCTGGTATTAACATGTGTCTCTGGTGTCCACATCAGAGCATTCAGCATGAGACACACACATTTCAATGAGTTCACACTCTCACACGCCACTCAGGACATTCCTCACACTGAGAAGTGATAAAACTCGCCGCACATGAATTAGTAGTCTATGGATCGATGATGCAAAGGCAGATAGCTCTGTGTAGTCCATGCAAACAGCTGTCTAGCAACCTATCAGCCAATCAGAAAATAGTATTTCTTGTTGTTGGGTAAAGTCTGAAAATGGGTATTTTAGGAAAGAGCACAGAGCACAGTCAGGTAATCACTTCAATTATACCACTTGATTTATTACAATAGCTGCTTATTAAAGTGTAAGTTTCAAGTGTTAAGAGGTTGAACTTAACATTTGCCTGCTTACAAAACACCATTCACACACACACACACACACACACACACCAATGCTGTTTAAGGGACCAATTTGGGGCCAAATGTCTCTTTGAAAGGTCAGTCAGTCAGTCATCATCTACCGCTTTTATCCTCTGACAGAGGGTCGCGGGGGGTGCTGTGCCAATCCCAGCTACATCGGGCGATAGGCGGGGTACACCCTGGACAGTTCGCCAGTCCATCGCAGGGCCACACACAGATAGAGACAAACAACCATTCACTCTCACACTCACTCCTATGGTCAATTTGGAGTGTCCAATTTACCTATCCCCACATTGCATGTTTTTGGACTGTGGGAGGAAGCCGGAGAACCCGGAGAGAACCCACGCACACACGGGGAGAACATGCAAACTCCATGCAGAAAGGCCCTTGTTCCAACCGGGGCTCGAACCCGGGTCTTCTCGCTGCAAGGCGAGAGTGCTAACCACTACACCACCGTGTGGCCCTCTTTGAAAGGTGAAAGGAAAAAATAGTTTTAGTGGAATCTGTCCTTTATTAAATGAACGTATTTCATATCATCTCCAAACCCTAATCCCCCCGCTCATCAACACAACATCGAGTGTGATATTGGTTTAATACAAACGCTATTTAAGCGGTTAAAGCTTTTTTCTTTTATTTCTCCAGTTATTGCCAACAAAAAAATAGTTCCACTAATGGAACGACTTTACTATTGGCTAGCAACACAAACAATGAGCATATCCTACACAGGTTACAGTATGTCTACTGCGTTGATTCATGTAGGTTTCCATTATTTATGAAACTAGAGAAGAGAAAGTGTCTGTTGTGGGTTGTGTTGGTTGTTTGTATGAATTTGGCGACACTGACACTTCATCACTCCCTGTTTTCCTGAGATTTATGGAAACGTTGTTTTTCGGCGTACTGGATCACACTGCGTGTCTGCTGCGTCTTGCTCGCATCATCTCCGCACTATCAATACTGATGACTCGGTTTTCTGACTATGACGGACAGAGACGGAGAGAAGGTCTGCCCTGAGCCAAGCGTGACAGTGTTGGTTGACAGCCCATGACGGTTATTATTAGTTATCATTAAAAAAAAATTACAAATAAATGTAATTTATGTATCACAGAGAGCATATTGGATTATTTTTATTATCTTGAAAACAGCAGTGAAATATTTTAAGTGATTTTAATACATTTAATTACTTAGTGCCAGATAACACTCTGGACCAGTCATCCAGTGCAATTTATTCAGAAATAAAACATAGTTCTGTAGTGCTGAGTAATTGCGTTCACTTTGCGTGTGCTGCTTTAATGACATAGCCAATAATGAATGTACTACTACAACTAATTAACTAATTATTAACTAATTCATTAGTTGATTAGTTGCCGTGGTTAACTCACAAATCACTCAAACTTGTTTCACCCATAAATACAGTTTAGATGCTCTCTCTCTCTCTCTCTCTCTCCCTCTCTCTCTCCCTCTCTCTCTCCCTCCTCCATCCCTGTGTTCAGCCTCAGTCTCATCTGATCTGTGACGAGATAATTACTTCCCTGATTGATGGAGCCGCAGAATTGTGGGCGATCCGATAACTCATCTAATAAAGCGTTTTAAGACGCTGACAGTCTAAATGCATGCTGGGTAATGACTCTATTAATGCCTGTGTGCAGACCGACATGGTTGGAGTTAGTATAGTTTCACTATGGCAGTGTTAGTACAATATGGTAAATGGTCGGTATTTCTTTTTTAGTCTTGATGACCACTCAGAGCGGCTGTACAATTCACCCATTCACACCCCTTCACTCTCACATTCATACGGCACGCGTGCAGCACCTTTTCAATCATACCCATTCATATGCTGCCACCAAAGCTGTCACAAGCAGATTTAAGAGAGAAAAATTGGTATGGGAAAAACAGATTTTTTTACAACTCAGTGGAAAACTGAGTTGTTTTGCTTCAGCATGGGGTTAAGTGTCTTGCTCAAGGACACATATATACTAGCAGAGCCAGGAATCATACCCACAACCTTCCACCATTGCTCTTTTATCTTGACACTTAAGTACAGTCAATGTCATATGAGCCTGCAACTTTTGGCAGGTTAAAAGTCGACCCACTGTAGCACTGATCCACGGCCGTCCCAGAATAGCCAACAGCTCTTTTATCACATCATGTTTGCTGTGTTTAAGTGACTCAGCGCTTTGTGTTGATGATGATTGTTGTTCTTCCTCCCAATAGATTTGGGAAATAACCGTGTGAGGAGATGAAAACAGTACATCCTTAAATAAACATCAGTGCAATGTAAATTTTAACATACATGCGTAGACTGTCTTTCTTTGTTTTGTTTTGCTTTGCTTTCCCTGTTTGTAACCCTGTTTGCTTTCTTCACACATTGCATACAATTACAGTAAAATCAAAGCAATGAAAGCTTTGAAACAGAATTCACAAAATAATATCAGCTCTCTGAGACATTTTATAATAAAATAAAATAATAATAATAAGAATGATATTTTTCATAATCCTAATCCATCTTTTCGTTTGCTCTTAAAGTTTTCTCTCCATTTTCCATCTCATGAGATGAAGACAAAGAAAATGCTTTTAAACTCTGTGTCTTTCTTCAAGTGATTTTCTTTTTCCATCTTGATAATAAATCTCTCCACATATCTGCCTGTTCTTCCTCAGTGGACATGGGTTCCCTCCAGCCTCCGTCGCAGCTGCACTTCAGTAAGAGCCATAAAACTGGATTAAACCGCTCTGAGCGTGTCTGTGTCTCGCGCTTCTACAGTCTGCGGAATACAAAAATCTGTCTTTCGGTACAATGTATTAATTTGTGAGGTCAAGTGGGTGTCTTCATGACTAATATACTTAATTATAAAGCACAGGCGTCCCTGCTTCACTGAATGAGACAAACCTCTTCAGTCTCTGTGGAAACCGAACCTTTGTTGATCACACGGAACATATTTTTTGATCATCTTAAACAGGATTATGTTTTTCTTTTGTCTTCTGCAAATGTATGTTATAAAGTGACAGAAGCTAATGTTCTCCATAGTCTGTTAGAAGATCTTATTCGAGTTAAATATTGTCCTGATCCTCGTTTGAATAAGATAGTTGGGATCAAAGTGATGGAGGCGCAGCACGACCTGGACTGCGTTTGGTTTCTCAAAAATCATTGTCATTCTTGATTAAATATTAAAACGGCATTTTATAACTTCGATCCATCGATTTTCAACTGCTTGATCCTCAACATGAGACTTGCTCCATTGATCTCATGCTCTCATGTACTTGGCAGCAGGTCGTTGCTCAACACGTGTCAAAAGTAAAAGGTGACATAGATTGAAATTATAAATCCTGATCCGTTATTATCATATATGATTTGATAATCAGTGATTGTACCCAGTGTGATGTCACGTAACTGATTTAAAGGCTGAAGGAAGGATCATGTCCAGTAAAGTAAAACCGTAAGTCTGAAAACAATAACCGACCTCGAGAGTCTCACAGTTTAGTTCTGTGTATTTATATGATTTTTTTCTTTTACTGTGAACTCTGATATTTGGATTTGAAGTGAGGCACGAACGGCAGATGACGGGTGAAGGTGACACCACATCTACATTTCAGTGAGTCAAAACTTCTAAAGGTTGCATTATTTGAATTTGAATGAATTTGAGCGCACAATAACGTGAAAAACTGAACCAATTTCAAGCATGTTTGTTCTGCACCTTTGCTGCAGGGACGTTGGATTAACTGTTCCCTGAATATCCACTCCAGTTTATCTTTGAAATGACTAATGAGTAGTTATTAAGAATATTTTTATTTAAAAAGAAAAATGCCCATGAGGACATTTTATTCCGGAGAGGAATCAGTTTCATGTTTTGCGTCTTTTGAATTACTATTGGCTCACGGATATTACAGCTTTAATCATATATATTATTTTAAAGTTACATTCTATTGCTCTTTACTCTGACTGTCACTTCTGTTGCTAAACCAGAGCTGCCACAGCAAATCTCCTGTTTTAATGGGAAAATTACGTAAATGTCTTAGATACGTTCAGTATTTACAGCATTTACAACACTGGATTTTAAGAATTATTTCTTTGGCTTTTAATAGAACAACAATTGTTGATCCCCAAATTTCATGCAACAATGTCATTCTGTGGTCCATCATGACCTTCATCCTCTCTTAGATAATACTAGAGTGGAATTTCAGCAGCTACAAAATACCGATGACAACATTTTTGGTTAAAAACCCCCAAAAACCTTTGAGTCACAGTTATCTCACTGTTTATCTTTTGTACAACCACAGTTCCGACTTACCTAAATCTGCTAAAAGTCCATATTTGCAAAATCATATTTCTTTTCTTCTCCAATATGCAAAGACCTGCTGTTCTGAGCCTTGTGCGACTCAGTCGCGCTGCTACATGTAATCCACGCTGATATTTCTCTTCCTGCAACACATACATCCATTGTCACTCTTCCAGTAAAATGTCACACAGTTAAATCGCTTTCCTCCAGCTTCACAAGCCTCTTATTCTCAGCACTCAGTCACATAATATTCCTGCAGACGTGTGGCGGCAGATGACAGGAATGAGATTTTGACTCCTGCTGCAGGCTTCACCAAAGTAGGAAGCCGTGGAAAGATGTGCCAACTGTTGAGCTGTGATGCCTGCAGAGAGAAGAGTGAGTCAGAGTTC
Source organism: Solea solea (assembly GCF_958295425.1). Classification (NCBI taxonomy): domain Eukaryota; kingdom Metazoa; phylum Chordata; class Actinopteri; order Pleuronectiformes; family Soleidae; genus Solea; species Solea solea. Next base: position 8,513,622 of record NC_081140.1, on the reverse strand, counting down.
AGTCCCGTGTCACAGAGCAGCAGGACACCACTGTAGACCAACACTGTGAATATGAAGGATTTCTTTTTCCCATTAACTGGCACTTATTCATCCATCCCAAATTTAGTATATATAATGAATTTTGGGTGGAACACATGTTTTTGTCCATCCTCTTCTCATCCTTTATGTTGTGACTTATGCTGTTATCCACTTCTACAGTCTACAGCAAGGGTGTCGCACTCATTTTAGTCCAATAATAGCATAATAACCTATACAACAACTCATTTTTGCCTTCATTTTACAAAACATGTTATCAGACGTTTCCTGAGAAAAATAAGTTCACTTTCTAGAATATTATGCTTAATTTACAATTTACACATGTGCATTACAACTACTAAGATCACAGTAGATTTACATGATTCGGAGACTGAAAATTATAGTATTTCACAAAAATCTTAACAAATTCGTCTTGCGGCCCGGATTGGTCCCTCTTGTGGGCCAGTGCTGGCCCGCGGGCCATACGTTTGACAACTGGACCAACTTTTTGTCTAAAAGGGACATTATGACAAACGACAAACACAATATTTTCAGCCAATCAAACTCCACTGAGTGCCTTCATTTATTTGCAGCTATCTCAGCGTTCTCCTCCTTTCCTCTGCTCTATGTCGGGTCCTAATTCATTAGTATTAATAGAGTGGAACATCCAGTGACCAGTGTAATGAGACGCTACGCTGAAGTCTCACATTTTAGCTGTTTTATTTCCATCTCCAAAGTAATTTTTTTTTTTCTTTTTTTTTTACCAACCATGATTTTAAATTGCAAACAATAAAATGTTAAATATTCCAGTCATAGGCAGAAATATTTTAGACTTTGTGGAAGATTCTCCCTGTGAATCCTAAAGTTTCTAAGCTTAAGGAGCTAAACTTAAAACAATTGAAATCATCATCCAGGGAAAACATTTACCCAGCATTGTGTACGGCGTCAGTTCCTCAGCATTTCTAACACACTCTTCAACAGAAGACCTTTTTGAAGAAGACGCTTGTCTCTCCTTCTTCTTCTTCTGCCTGTGTGAGTGAGTCCTCCTCTGTAGCAGGAGGGTGTTTCTCAGTGGGAGGTTGACAGAGCAAACGCCAGTGAGAGTGAGAGACAAGAGAAGAAGAAAATACCGAGTGAGAGATGTGTGTCGGAGCAGGCGTGGAAATGTGTCTAGAGATCAGTCCTTCAAGGAAAATCATAAATGGGATGGTGGGGGTGGTGATATTGTGCTCCAGCAACAACTGCTTGTTCACACATGAATGCACACACACACACACACACAAACCAGCAGAGGTCTGAGCCCCTCACTGTGTCACTGCAGGACAAGTCCAGCCTCCCTGCAGAGGAAGCTTCTGCTCTTTGTATCTACAGTCTAGAGTCTTTGTGCTGTTACAGCATAAATATGAGGAGCAGAAGTCACTTTAAGTTGATTTGCTCACTCACATTTCGTTACTGTTTAATATTTATCCTAAAACAGTGATTTACGGTTCAGGTTTTAGCACCGCTGTGGAGTTAAGCTGTGTGACACCTGTCAAAGCAAAGCTAAAGAGGTTCTCAACTCATGGTCAGTTTCCACTCTGTAATTCCCTGACATGAATCAATACATATTTCAATATAATTTTTGTTCAATAGCAGTATAAAAATATGAATTTGCAGTAGAAGGATTTGAAAAGGTTGTATCTTCAGGTGAGTGAGATAGATAGCTTCCTCTCTGTCCATCACCTTAGCTGTGGAGGAGGGACATGAGGCGACAGTAGCTCAGTGGTAGAGCGAGTTGTCTTTCGTCTGGAAGATCGTGGGTTTGATTCCCGGCTCAACTAGTCTACATGCTGATGTGTCCTTGGGCAAGACACTGAAACCCACGTTGCTCTTGACGTCTGTGCCGGCAACGTGTGGATTGGTATGAATGACGTGTGTAGAAGATATATACACTCTATGAATGTGTGAGTGAATGGCAAAACCATAGTGTAAAGCAGTGTAAAGAGTGGTCATTAAGACTAGAAAAGCATGGAATAATACAGATTGTTTTTTTTACGTGAGAGAGGAGGTCAGATGTGGACAGAACAAAGGCCAGAACTGGCTCACCAGATGGTCCAAACTGGACCGCAAGATACGTGCAGGGAGAGTGAGTGAGCGAGCAGCGCTGTGGATGTGTGTGTGAAGAGAGTGAAGCCGGTGTATGGCCAGAGTGAGCATTAGTCACTATGAAGTGGGGTAAATATGTGTTGTGTTCCAAGCCTGTTGAGAGAAGTAAACGCTCAGACTCTTCCAGATCACCCGAGTGTCCACCTGTTCATCCACAGCTCTCCAGCCCTGGAGGTAAAATCTCCCCTGCACTTCCCCGACCACAGTCCAGAAGCAGAGCAGAAAAGTTAACGATACACTGAAGATAATCAACTACAATTTTGTCGTTATACATACAGTAATTTTTATTAGCTCCCACTTTAGTTTACTATATAATACTACATACGTAGATGTGGAGTAGAATAATTTCTAGATCTTGACATGTCCACTGTGATCTGTAAGTTACAATGCACATGTGTAAATGGTAAACTTAAGCATCCTATATTCAGGTTTTTCATATTATGTTTTGTGAAAAGATTCATTAAATGCATTTTAGACTTTGTTTTCCTTCCTCTTCTCCTCTTCTCCTCTTCTCCTCGTATGTGTTTGACTTGCCGTTTGACACCAGGATAATTGTTTATTTGAGAAATGAACAGGCTGTTCACTGTTGTCATCAGATGAAGTGTGAAAGTACATGTTGTCTTTCTCACTACAAGCTAATGTTTGTTTTTTTATTTATTTTTTCCTGCAGGCAGAATCGTTGCCACACCATTCCGATTTCACAATATACCTATGTATTGAACATAAATGAAAAAAAACAGAAATATACAGAATATACAGTGATAGGTTATATCTGATACAACAGGCAGGATATTAAAGCAGCAATATGGGCTGTGACAGGAAATATAAACCACTGTGTTACAGGTAAATGTGTTGTCAGATGATTATCATAATGTATATTATGCCTATTACGCGCAGTGGCAAACATTTCTTCATGCGTACAATGCAAAGTGTTGGATTCTATGGTTTTCAGCTGCTGATCTGAATATAAATATCCCACGGTGTGCCCTTTTATAACATTTCACTTCTCCACTCTGTCTGCTTAATTCTGACATTTACTGAAACACTGATAAAATATATGTTGAGGCATTTCCCTCAGACTCTGTGATTCGAGATCATCAAATCCTCAACATGTGTTGATGAAGTCCCACTGTGTCACAACCCAGCCCCACTTGAATCACCGCCGAGTTGAAGTAATTTGCGCTTGTGCGGAGGCCGAAAGGGACATCGTCTCTTTGTCAGAGCGAGGTGAAGAGGCTGATGATGAGTGTTTGTCTCTTCGCTGCTGCTTGAAGTGACTGTGAAGTGTTGGTGTAATCCATCCGGTCCATAATCAGCCCTCTGACATTCACTAAAACCTCCAAAGAGGCATTTTCTGGAGGACGCGAGCTTTAATCAACAAGGGCGACGATGGAAAAACACACGGACGCGTGGAATTCGGCCATGACTCGGGGTATGTAGAGAGTCAACGGCTGCGTTCATAGACGTTTATTGTGTTTCATTGTATGAACGTGGGATTTTTATGCAGCAAATGTAAACAGTGGTGGAGGAGATGAGTCATGGTTTGTCATTGTTACTGCCTTTAACGTGCTTGATGAATAACGATGAGCAGCCTCCATCAGCAGTGGGTATTAATACACCCCTCACTTCACACTGCTGCTCAGCGTGTGTATCACTCATAAATAATATTGATCGGGAAAACCAGTCGAACCATGAAATGCTTCAAATCTGTTTTATTTGCACTGGTTATGGTCATACTCCTTTTAATGTGTATTTGTTAGAACGTCCACATCTCAGGAGAGAGCCCCGTGCTCTCAGTGCATCGTAAATATCTTACTTTGAGAACAATACAATTCCCTGTTGGTTTACACTCAGCTGAGTCACAGCAGCATCGTGTTCCCTGCTTTAAAGGCCGACACAGAGTCAACAGAGTGAAACTCACAGGCAGAGGTGGAGGCACAGTGTGTGTGTGTGTGTGTGTGAGTCGTTCTCTCTGAGCTTCAGACGGTTTTTCAAAGCAGATGTTTGCTGTTGATGCTGAACTGCCAGTGGGTGTTTGCGTCCTCTCTTCTCTAAACTCTCTTTGTCTCTCACAGTACTGATGTGACACGAGTGAATGCTGAGTCATGCAGTACAGTTTATAATAGACACTCTAACCCTTCTGTATCCGTCCTCTTCCCACATTCACTCCATTCTATCTGTTCTCTATTCAGTGTTTCACTGTAAAGCGTAAAGAGTTCCATTTGTCCTGATACATTCGCTCTCATACTTTTCTTTATTCTTATGTAAAGTTCGAAAAAACTAAATTTGAGTGACCCTGCACTGAGTGAGTGAGTCAGAGATCTTCTTTCTTTCTCAATCACAGAGGAACCCAGAGAAAGATGTGACTCAATGTGTGACAGTGAAGCAGCAGCGACATGTAGTTTATGTTTAAGTTTCAATTTTGGAGTTTATTTTTCCTCAAATCAAAGTTTATGTCTAAGTACATGCTGATGCAGATCAATTTACACTTTATTTAAGGCAAAGTTTATGAAAAAAAAAATCTTTCACACGCATTAAGATCTTAAAGCGGGGACTCGTTCATTGTTGCTGCAGCAAAAGACATAAATCCACACTGAGCTTGAAAGAAGTGGTTTAGGAATCATTTTGTCCGTAGAAAACATGTTTTGGAGTCAAACTTTTACTCTTTGTGTCGCTAAAACAGCATGTGTTACCAGTTTTCTATATATACCTTTTAATTATCCTGCTGTTTTGTCCACAGTCCCACAGTTTACATTGCTGGGATAAAACGCTGTTTGCTATTGCACATGTGGAAAAAGCCTTGTGTTCACTTTAATGGCGATGTTCAAAGAAGTCGAAATGTGTGACGGGAAACATATTGTTACTGGCGATGAACCCACATTTAATCGATTAATCGATTATTAATCGATTACTAAATTAATCGATTACTAAATTAATCGACAACTATTTTGATAATCGATTAATCGGTTTGAAACTTTTTTCATGATTAAAACAAGATTTCTGATTGTTTAAGCTTCTTAAATATGAATATTTTCTTCATTTCTTTGCTCTGGATAACAAATTAATCATTAAAAGTCAATCATTTTGGTTTGTAGATAAAACAAGACATTTGAGAACATCATCATTTCCAGGTTTGACGAAACACAGATCAACATTTTCTATGGTTTTCTGATATTTTATGGACCAAAGGATTCATCGATTAATCGACAAAAAAAATCGACAGATTAATCGATTATGAAAATAATCGTTAGTTGCAGACTAGTGGGTAGCGTCTGGACCAGCCCAGCAAAGGGCCGCCAGACCCAGAGTGTCCCCAAAAAGAAAAATAGATTAAATAAACTAAACTTGATAATAGGACTGCCGGTAACCTCCAACCAACTGGAGCGTGAAATGATGTAAAGTGAGTAGAAAAACCAAAGCCATTTCTAAGTTAACAGAAAGCATCTAAGGAGGGAGGAAAAAACAAAGAGCCGGCGTTCTTTTAAACTTCCCTCCCCACCATGACGCCTTCTCCCCAAGACAGAGGGGAGGGAGAGAGAGAAAAGAGGGGAGGTGCAAGCAGCCACACATAACAGTCGTCAAGACTAGAAAGACACCATATAAATAAAAACCATTTACTTACTCATGTATTGAGCATCAAGTTTCAAGTGAAACTGTAATAAATACATTGGAAAAAAGTTACTGAATAATAAATCACACAATCTAAAACACCAGAATTACAACATGTGGTATGAACATATGCAAGGATCACTCAAGTAAATTAGTGATCACCAGAGCTTTTCACTGTGAGCTGAGGACTCTTCATCAGTGTGCGCAACACTCCTCATCAAAATAAATGTCACCCTACCAAAATAAGAGTCCATCGTGAAGCTTCAAATCAATCAATCAAGGTGACACAATGTGACCACTGAATATTTTAACATAAAGACAACATCAATCTCCTCTCTGTACAACATGAGGTCAGAACACACTGTCAACGCTTTGATCTCCTTCACAAACATGGCCTCCTGCTGTCATTGGACTCTATGTACAGAACCGTGTTCTCACTCACCAGAGAGAATAAGGCATGAACGAGCAGTAGGAAGCCCTGGCTAATTTTCTGACAGAATAAATCAGTCATTGTGCCTCGGTTGTCGACAGTAGAAATAACTCATACCTGCTGAACCGCGACTGTTTCAAATACTGATCTTGCTCAACTGGCTCATAAATCATCCAGAGTGAAGTCATTTCAGCTTTAAGGCCTGCGGCTGTTTGAGAAGTCTGGAGCGGAGTATAACATGGGATCACGTCTTAAAATATTCACTTACATCAGTTAGTTTTTAGCCCTTAACAGCCTTGCGGTCTCGTGGACTTTTCCACCGCCAATTGGTGTTTGGGTTCATATCTTGAGTGATAAACACATCACGTGCAACTTGATACAACCATTTATTTACAGGCTGAGTGTAAAAAATACACTTTTCCGTGTTGTAAAAGCAACATCTCTCTGCATTAAACACCGACATCTGCCTCATTCTTTGCATTCGCATTCATTCTGGTCTTTTTGCAGCTCTGAATAATCTGCTCCGACTCTTCTCCCCGCTTATAAACGGTCTTCATGTGCTGAGACTCGCTGCTGTCGCTGACAGTTAGCGTTTCCATTCCAACACGGCTGCTGCTAATTAATCAACACCGCTGTGCTTGGCACAGTCTGCTGGGTGGAGAAAATGAATTAGAAGAACTTCTGCATTCAACACAAATCAATTAATTACCATAAACAATGACTTCTAAACAAAAACAGATCTTTAGACTGAATTCACTATAGTTTCCACAGCAAAGGAAATTATATTTATTTTTCGACTTCAAGACTAAAGTATAATCAGATGGATGAATGTAATGACAGTTCATCAGGGGTGTCAAACGTTCGGCCCGCGAGCCAGAACCAGCCCACCATAGGGTCCAATCTGTGATGAATTTGTGAAATTTCCACAATACCATATTTTTCAGTTCCAGATAAATTATTTGTGCCTGATCCACTGTGTAAATGGTACATTTAGGCATAATATTGTTGAAATTGCAATGATTTTTGTTGAGTTCTTGTTGTTGTTTATAGGTTATTATGTTATTATTTTACTGGTTTGGCCCACTTGTGATCAGATTGCATCTAGATGTTACAAATAAGACTTTCCTGAACCGTTGTTCGTCCATTTGAAGCCATTTGTCCATTTGAAGATCGAAGAGTTCCAGGTCTTAGAAATTGGCTATGAAATAATAGCCAACATTAAACAGATGTGCCATGCACTGAGTGGGCCACATATTCCAACCTGTGGCTTGGATTATGGATTGGAACAATGAGTAAACGAGGATCTGAAGATTTTTGTTGGATTTGTTTTTCACACCAATGACGCACACCACAGTAAATGTCAGATCGACCGGCTCGTAGAACACAGTACTCAACGTGTAACACAACCACAATAAATTATTAATTGTTTCTCAACAATGAATTCATTAACACTGACAGAGCAATTAAAGAAGTGACTCTGATTCTGAAAAGAGGAAAAAAAGGAAACGGCAGGAAAGCATGGCAGCATTTTATAAATGTATTCAACTTCAGCTTTAGCTGAATTACACGATTTAGGAACTTGCACATCAACATAAATTATATTCAGTTAAAATTATGTCTTTATAGTTGAATAAAAAATGGGATGCACATGAATAGATATGGGAGTGAAAATAGCAAATAAATACAAACTTTGCACTTCTCACCTTAAATACTATTTTTGATAAACTTCACATGAGCAGTCAACATGGAAGGGACTTCTGTCAAACGCCACAGTGAACACACTTCCTTTCAAATTAAAGCCATGCATGATTCAGTCGTATAGATTTGTATTTGATTTTGACAAGACACAGCTCCCAATAGAGTTTGCAGAGTTTGTTTGTGTCTAAACGACCAATAAAATCTCGCCTACTGATGATTACTGGTCGACCATAAGAGGACAGCCTTAGATGTTAGGTCTTGTCAGTGCAGTTGCAGATTAGATTATTAGATTATTATATATAGGTCATGAGATGTTCTTGCGTGAATATCTATGAGGTCGTCCATCAGCCAACTGTGCATCCGCCAGCTGAACTGAAAGCTTTGGCTGTTGCATATTCATGAGACATTGGCTGGACAAGCGTGCGCTTTCCACAGCAGAAAAGTAGAGACTTTCTCCCAGAGCAGCATTAGCTTGTTGGCAGTGAGCAGCGACAATTGAGGACAGAGCTGATGTGATTGTAACATGTCCTCCTTTCCTGACTCTGTGTTTAGACTGAGTTTGTGTCCATCTTGGATACCGTCTCGTTGTGTTTGTGTTTGTGTCTTTAGTCCTGCTCCTCGGCTGTTGTTGCCTGACATTTCTGACACTCAACAGTGAAGGAGGCTCAGTCATGATGGACATGATGGACAGTGGGACATCTGCCGTGGGTTACAAACAACTCTGTCCAACATTGAGTTTGTTATAATTTAACGTAGTTTTTAAGTTTTTTGAGTTTGAATTCATTCATCCTTCAGTTTTCACACAGTCACTGAGCAGCCACATTTGAACCTGTCGTTAATTAGCACTTAATTATCATGATGATAGATTACGAGCAAATATTATAGTGAAAGGGTTTGGCCACACGCACACTGTCTCTCTCTCTCACACACACACACACACTCACACACACTCACACACACTCACACACACTCACACACACTCTTGCTTCCTGTGCTTGAGTCACAGTGATACTGTGTGGTTAAAACGGAGTCCCACTCCTTCACTTCTGTCCCTGCAGCTCAGTGCTCTGTGTGATTGATGGAACAATTATTCCATGTAATAGTGCAATGTTACACATTCCCCCCTGGTGGATTTGCTCCGAAGTAACAAATACTGTGTTTTTAAATAATTGAAAAACCTGCAGACTGCAGCATCACTGTGGCCTGGAGTTGTAACGATCAGGTAAAGCAGGAGCATGTGGTCATTTCACAGGTGTGAGGAGACAGTGTGGCTGACTGGAGATGCACATTCTTAGAGAAAGAGTCTAAACATTGTTCTTAGACTCTAAAGCATTTTTCGAAAAACAAAACATAACAAAAAACGTGTTTTTACCTTGTTATACATTATGTTGCAGATTTTATTTTAAATGATCACCCATCACTGAGTTAAAAATACACACTTTTCTGATAAAAATGGAGTCCTGCAGTTTCCTGGAGTGGAGTGACTTTATGTAAACAACAATAATAAACCGAGGTTGACTTTTTTGTTTTGCAGAACTTTAAATGAGTCTCACTAAATGCTCCATTTGGTTCTGAAATCCTTTCAGCCTTTCAGATGAATGTTAATTAGAAGGTAAATGAAGTGTGGCAGAGAGATTAGAAAAAACTCCCTCCTCCAGGTATCACCAGCTCCTCGTAATCTCACCAAATACCAAAGTATCTCATGAATATTAATGTGAATATTAATGTGAATAATATCCCACACGCCGTTACTTCACGTTTACTGTTACTTCACATAAACTGTATTCCTACCATATACTAAATGCCATGAGTGGCAGGAATAATGTGTCACAGTTATTTCTTTTGAGCTGTATTTTAATCTGCTGTCATGTTCTGTGTCAAGACCTTTTTTTGTATTCTGTTTAAAGCCACAGTGGAGCTTAATACATGACACATATGTTGACACATTATTGTTTGTACAACCACATGAAGTAATAAAGGTAGACAATAACACATTTAATACCAGATACTAACATAATGGATTGTGACAAGATCATAAACCTGAGGATAAAAAGGTGAAGTCTTTGGTGCCTCCACCTGACAGAGATTTATCTGAGGGTCATATTCACAATTGCTTTTCCTGACTCTTTGTTTCCAGAGCAACAACTCTCTGAAACACAATTTGTTTTATTGATGTACATGACACCAAATATGATTGGACAGCTCGCTTTTCTTTTAAGATCTCCCTCTACCTAATATCATATCTTAACCTCACACAGTTGCTGCCACTGACAGTCTCATGTCTGAAGGGATTAAGATTCAGTTTTGTGCCAAACTTAATTCAGCCTCTGACATTTTCTGTCCTTTTCTTTTATATTGTGAATGATATTAAACCCTTTTACTCTTCTTTTTTTTTACCCTTGAAGTTACCAGTCTTGTCTCTGAAGTGAGTGATATTTCCCACATTTCTGTGGATAATTATCTATCATGGCTGTTAATTAAGATTAAACTTTTTCTTCATTGTTGCTGAACTGTGCACAGAAGCAGGCAGTTCCCCCTGATATGTTATCTTATACTAACAATGACAGTCACATTGAGTGTGAACACATATAGGAAGAAATATCTGGGTCAATTTAGGTCACTGTCACAGTTCAGCGGGTTTAACAGCTCCTTACCGTCACCTATCAGGAGTGGGTTATACTGTATGTCTGCTGCAGAAAGCAGTGCAGTGGGTGTTGGAGCAGATTGGTGTGACAGTGCAGGTGTGGACGTCCATGGAGGTTATTTCCACTTCAGGATCAAATATTTCTCCAGGATGTTGTAACTCTCGGTTCTCGTCGTGTGAGCAGCAGCAGCAGCAGCAGCAGCAGCAGCAGCAGCAGCAGCAGCAGCAGCAGCTCTGACAGTGTGACTGATGTAAAAGGCTGTTGGAGGCTCAGCACTTTGTCGTCTTTCTCTCGTGGACTTTAAACAGTTTGCTTTCAGTGTGTGACTGTAGAAAGGCTCTTTTTTTAGGCGGCAGCCGGATACCAGGCGTTTGCTCTGGAGTGAAGCTATATCACTGACAAGATAAAGACACAATCATTACACCAATGATGGTTTATTGTATGAATGTTTGTATGCGTGTATACATGCTTCTATGGCTGGTTTTGGTATAGCATTAGCCTTTTGTATGTGATTTACTCTCGGCAACGACTTTCTGCGGCAGCCCGTATGGATGTGCATTTTGAGGCAATGGCCTATGCAAATTAAGAGTAGCTCTACCCACATAAACCATTGTGTGAACCAGTGAAAACGAAGCAGAAACAGCAGAGAGAGAGAGATGCAAAAGAATATTCATGGCCTTTCATGTGACGGCCACCAAAGTTTCCTGGCACCTTTGGGAGAGGGAGAGGTGAGCGAAGGAGTCTTCCATTTATTGTACTCTTCTAACATACTCGACTATTAAGAGACACAATGATTCTTTGCTCATTAATTGACCTGCATGGATTCATCAGTTCAGTGCTCACTGTTCTGATCACTTCAGATCAGATTTACATTCAGAATCTTTGTCGATCAACAACAACAACAGTAAATCCTTCTGATCCTCTGATGTATGTGGCCTAGGCCTAGTATGTGGGCTGGTGTTGGCCCGTCTTCTCCTGCTTAATGTCAGGAGTCTCAGATAACAGTCAAACTCACTCCTGGGACACATTGTCTGTGTGCACCAGGGTTGAGCAATATGCAGCAGCATAAACTGTCCCACAATCCTCTATTTGGGAGTATTTTGGCTTTAAACTGGATGCAAAAGGAAAACCGGACCTGGACCTGAATGAAGCTAATTGTCGTCTTTGCAAACATGTTGTTCTGGCAAAAGATTCCACCACAACCAGTCTGTATGGCGTGAGATTTATGTCTGCATTACAAATCCATTATCTGCTTCAATCTAACGTTCCTCTTTGTGGGTGTGGCCACACTGAAAGTGACCAATCATAAGAGGGCCAGTGCCGTCCTTGATCTCCACCCCGGCACTGTCAAAAGTCTGGTGGCCTTTGTGTGACCACACCACATAAAACAGGGGCAGTGCGTGTGCTTACTTCTCACTCGCGGCTTTCTGAACTGCTCGGGGTTGTTTAATATGCCAGGGACCGATATTGCACGTTTATATATTCTCTCACGACCACCATCCTGCTGAACACACCACCTTAACTTGTTTCAGTGGTCATTTCAGCACCACAGCAACATTAACCAGCTCCTCTGCTCTGGCTCAGGTGCATTGTGTTCACCTTTCAGTACATTGACCCAGCGCTGTCCATGGTTCTGATCCTTTCCCCTTTAACCTCTCCTCTCTACTTTCCCAATACAAAATCCCCTGCATGTGTAGGTGTTGGACCACATAATCAGGCTATGAAATATATATTTGTCTCAGTCTATCACATTTGTTTTGTTACAGACCCCCCACAATCCTCAGAAGCAGACAATGAAATTCAAAAATTGGCCTCAGAAATAACAATGGGCTATGGACTCGGCCAATCACCAATACCCAAAAATATTGGTCCAATCGCCCAACCCTAGTGTGACTATGTGTGGAGCGACTTTTCATTGGTGGGCATGTGAACAGATACGGTTATACCAGTGTTGTGGCTCGTAGGATTCAAAAATCAAACTCGGCAATATAGACCCCCAGGGTCTGTCAATTTATGTCAATCAAAGTATGTGCACTATTTACACTGCAATCTATACTATTTTAGCAAAGTAGGGACCTTTGTTGTAGAACCACTGTGTAGAAATGAGCTGCTCTTTGTATGGCTTGGACCCGAAACTAGAAGTCCTATAGTGATAATGTAGGCCATGCAGATCTGCTCAGGCTTTGACAAGGAGAGATTTTTTGAAGGTTTAAATCCTGCATTGTGTTGCTTTAAATAAAGCTTGATAAACTGCAGCAGCTATGTGTTAATGGTAATTCAGCAGAGACGTCACACATAAGGATTCTGAGTCTTTAGACTGTGTGCGTGTTGTAAGAGGTGTGATATCTTGATGCAGTGTTGACATGCAGCTCGGAATTAGATTCCTGGTTATGTCGTTGCATATTTGTGTGTGTAGACTTACAGTAAAGTGTGTGCTGTCGGACAGACCAGTTCACTGAAGTCGCTCAGTTAAGAACTTTACTGTTGTGTAGATTCAATTTTAAAGGAATAGAAACGCAGCTCATGTAATGAATTTATTGCGTTGGATGTGACGTTCAGACGAGATGAAATCATAATTATGTCACGATATGAGTGTTTGCATGTCCGTGCAGTCGGTGTTCTCCATGTGTTGTGTCCACATGTAGCCTTGGTGTCCGTCCCACAGACTGTGGAGCTTGTTCATCCCACTCTACTGGAGAAGCTCTGAGCTTCTCTCGCCTCCATCTGTTCTGGTGAATTCAGGGGAGAAGCAAAATCAAACACGGATTCAAACACGGTCTGTAATTTGATGTCTGACATATCTCTACATTCATAAATCTAATCAATTCTCCTTGTTGAATATTGCAGTCCAGTCGGCTGTGCGAGTGGAAGCTGTAGATTCCTGCATATGTGAGCGAGGGAGAGAGAGTTTGTGAATCAAAGAGTGTAAAGTCAAGTGGAATGTTACTGAAAATACCAGTTTGCAGTTGAGTTTAAGCTCATGACTACTACGACCACCACTACTACTATTACAACAACTAATAATATCAATAACAATACTAGTAATGATAATAAATCAATACAGTATTGTCGGTAGTGGTTTGGGTCGTGTAGCTGTACAGTCACAGTTTGATGAGTCACACTGAGGAAACGCAGTCATGTTGTAAATAACCACTTTCATACTGTTCCTCAGAGAAATCCGCATTAATAGTAAATATAATACTCTCTCCACTGACTTCTCTGCACATGATCTCTTTGTTGCTGTTCTTGTCCACGACATAAGATCCACATTAGATTTCCAAGCGCGTCCTCTGAGCTCTCACTTCGTAGGAGACAAAAACGTCTCAGGGGACAAAGAGAATGTCACACTCTGCAGATGTGACACCTCTTTGTTCACATATGTCTGTGCAGGACTTTCACGGGTGAAAATGAGCCGAGCAGCCTCAGTTTGCCACCCCTCCATCTTATCTCCCCACTTGTCTGATCCTATAAAGTGATGGAAAAAATAAAAACGTCTGCTGCGCTGATCATCACTGGGGCTCAGCAGATGGTGAACTGATGACCATTCATAATGGGAGAAAATCAGCATGAAATCACCTGATGATAAAAATAAGATTGACATTTATCTCTGTCTCTGGGGCTAGAGCAGCTTCAGCCTGGACTTGGATGTTTTTTCTCTGAAATAGTATCTGTAAATCATTGTTTTCACTGCGTTCACTCTCTAAAGGGCCAACACTAACACAAGTGAATAAACTATTACACAAACTTCCACTATGACTTATAGTGTTAAACCACTTGGTTGTTAAAGAACGTTATGTTTCCTTTCACCAGGAATGACAAGTTACTGGTCACACAGAAGTATATAAATGAGTATATTATATACCTATACCCCATTACTATTACACACAACTCAATTTATACACTGCTTTATCCCATCACCAAATATTTACATAGTTACAGTATTTTATACAATTTCCTTAATGTTCTCAGTACAACACAAGAATATGTCTGTCTGGCTTTAAAGGAATACTTTTTACCGATTTGCATTTAGCTTTGTATTACTAGAATATAGCGGTACTATTTTTGGTGGGCACGTAACAAAAAAAAGAAGGAAGATATTTCTCGACTCAGGGGAAACTGAGTTTGCGATGCACAGTTTTTCAAAAATGCTACCCCTATTCTAGTAATACAAAGCTAAATGCAAATCGGTGAAGTATTCCTTCAAACACGACCATTTCCATCACCGTCCTGGATTAAACTGCTGTACATCATCCTTTTTCATTTATTTAATTGTATTTTGTATATTCTTTTAAACTGATTTATGTTTTTACTCTGCTTTAATTCATCTGTTCCCCCGAGATTGAAACAATGGCACTGGCACACTGCATTTTTAAATTTAGTTTGCCTCTTAAATAATATCCACGTTGTCAATCTAAAAACAACGTCTTTATTTTATTTGGAAGTAAATTATTTCTTGCTTTTATTGTTTGTGCTGTTTTAAACTGAATCAGATCCAGAAATTGTAAAGCTTGTATTTTTAAGAAGAGTTCATTAGTATGGTCTCTATATCCTGTGTTTATTTATTAATCTGATTGCCCTTTACTGCAATATATATATTGGCTGAATATTGCTTTCCCCCACATCTCTACACACTAACTCAAATATGGTAAAAGTCTAAACTTCACATGGTCAGTGTAAAACAAGAGGAAAGTGTAAATGAACACGGTCACACACACAGTCGACACAGCCCAACTCAGGCAAAGAGAAAAGAAGACTAATGATCCCTGACA
This sequence comes from Solea solea, assembly GCF_958295425.1. Lineage (NCBI taxonomy): Eukaryota > Metazoa > Chordata > Actinopteri > Pleuronectiformes > Soleidae > Solea > Solea solea. The sequence goes on along the minus strand of NC_081140.1, from coordinate 8,498,311 downwards.
CGGAAATTGATGGACTATAAATCATCGACACAAGCCGCTTCTTTTTAGTGATAAACCTTTTTTTTTAACGATGAACTAAATTGCTCTTCAGCATAAGCACTGCTCTGCTTTCTATTTACAGCTGCTGCTGCTGTGCTAATGAGCTGCTGCTCCAGTCGTCCTCAACACTGGAGGAGAGTTACGTTACCACTGATTCGTCAGAGTCAAGATGTTTACGTCCTGTGACACTGAGTGAAGGACTGCACTGTCGTTTGCCCTCTTATAAATAAATAAATAAATAAATACACTTGCACACACCACACGTGTGTTGTCACAGTATGTGTTGAGAGCTTTAGCTGTTTGCAGAGTGGAGGGGACTTCTTGTTGTTTCCCCCCAAAGAACGTCTTCAAGGAAATTAGATCCAGATCCAGGCAAAAGATCTGTTTATTCAGTTGAACAAGCGGTACACAAATGGGTGCCCATGGTCCTCACAATAATAGCACCTGACTCGCTTGACTTGCAAGAATAAATGGAGTAAAAGCCATCAAGGGGAGTGGTTTCAGCTACCCATTGGTCTCTGTTGGTGCGAGGGATTGGATTTAACCAATGAGCAATAGGGGGTTGTGTAGAGGGAGTGTGTTTCTTCAGAGAGGGGGATTCAGCCAATGAGATTGTGTGAGGGAGATATGAACGGAAAAATGTGTGTATATTTCCATCGTGCCTGTCTGGAGGAGGTTTGGGGTGTGAATGGTGAATGGTGTGAAGGAATGGGGGGGGGGTTAGGGTTAACTGCATGAGAATAACTGCAGCTCGTGTTACCGCAGACGGCGACCTATGACTGATTAACATCTCTGTGTTCAGGACAACAACTCTAACTATGAGAAACCCGTGTTTGATCTGACATGATTCATGAACTTTGAATAACGTGATAACACGTTGGGCGTGAATTAAAACATATTGTATTGTTGCGGGGGGGTTGCTGTCATCACCATCAACAAGACTGTGTCGTCTGTCTGCTCACTGCCAACTACTGTAGTAAGAAATAGTGACATGAACAGAAGGATGAAAAGATTGAGTCAGACAAATGAAAGAGTTTGTTATTTGTTTCCATAATTCTCTCTCGTCTTCTGTAATGAAATGTCAGCAGTCCGTATTGATTCTCTCCAGACTCTAAGTGCATCAGATATCTGTGGATGTTTGGCAGTGGAGTGATGACAGAAGGAAAGACAGTTCAGACACTTAAGTTTCACATCAGTGTGTGCGCTCAGTGAACTGTTCAAATATTTTCACCTGACACTAACCTCCCTCTCATAGTTCACAGTCTGCTCACATGCCATCGCTCATCCTCACTGTTTATATTAACTCGCTTCATTTTCAGCATTGTCTGCTGTTTTTTTCTTACCTGCTTACCTTGGAAAAGATTCTTTTAAAAAAAGCAACGTGATGAAAAGCTGCGCTGCAGTTTCATGAGAAACACCGAGGTGAGTTCAGGTCACCAGAGAGCAGCAAGGAAGAAGAAGAATCTGACTTCTGAGTTGAACTGTTCCACTGTCTGGAGAGATTTGTTGTTTTAGCAATAATGCTAAATATATATATAAATATACAGTATAAATATATATAAATATACAGTATAATTAAAGGCCACATAGACCAGAAGCTCCAATTAACACTGCGTTTGTGTGTGTATCTGCGTCATTACCTCGTTTATGAAACCCTAAAGTTTCAGAACAAACAGTTCAGCCACTGCTGAGAAAATAGTGTTGTATTGTTTTCCTGGGCTCTGCGAAGCGGATCGGCACTTCCGTATGTTGATGTTGTCATCAGTATACCTCACCACTCCTCTCACCACCGTAGCGCCTCCTGATGCGGGCACTAGTCCGGGCACATCTGGTTGCGTACATTCAACCGCAGAAGAAGAAGAACTACTCTCATGTAGCTGCTGAGATGCAGAGCATCCACCGTGCCAGAGGGGGAGCTGTGTATCTGAGAGCTGGCCTACCAATTACATCACTTCCAGGTACCTGGCAATCACAGGACAGTGGGAAAGCTCTCGTTGGCTGGCCAATCACAACACAGTCCATGTTCTGGGGGTGTGATTTTGGTCTGAAACAGCGCGGTTGATGAGAGCGTCAGTGAGGAGATATTTGCGGCTCGTTTGCAGCGACAAGGAGGATTTTGAACATGAAAAAAAGTTAATATATGTCAGTAGACCTCCATAACTAACATATATGTGTGATACAAGCATTCAATGTCACCTTTAACAATAATAACTTCTACAGGTTAAATTGTTAAAGTATTTAATGTGAAGTACCTTACACTTGAACCATAGTGGAATCTAATCATGAGAACCAAAAAATGAGTGTGCTGGTGTACGCTGATCATCCTTAGGATGAATCCAATTGTGATCTCCTGGTTTGGTGCGATCACGTGTCTGATCCACGCATCTGTTCTGTTACTGCACTGCTGGAAAGGGAAGCTACAGAGAAGGATCCATGATGAGTGTCTGCTCGCTTTCTGCTTCTTTGCTAGCTAAAATCTGCTGGGGCGATACCTGATTAAAAAAAAACAACACCTGAAACCCTTCAGTGGGTAAAACTGGTATCACGGCTGGGCGATCTCCCCTCTCTGAACCCTCCCTTGTCTGACTCTCAGTGGCTTATGTTCCCCCTGGACGATTGTCGCACAAGACAATCCAGACTCTTATTGTGTGTCGTTCCACGCCGGTGGAATGACCTACCAAGCTCTATCAGAACAGAGTAGAGCTTGGTAGGTCAATCTTGAAGACGCTCTTGAAGACCCAGCTCTTCCAAGAGCATCTTCTGTCCTAGCACTTACCTTGCCCCAATCCCCTCTCACCCTCTGTCAGTCCACTGTTCCTATCTAGTGGATTTCTTTCCAAGACTTCTTTTATGTAGCTTATTCCTCCTTTGTAAGTCGCTTTGGATTACAGTGTCTGCTAAATGCTTAACTGTAAATGTACTGTAAATGGAAAAGGATAATGAACGGACACGAAAGTGAGACGGATAGTGGACTACGGACGTGTAAGTGAACCTTCAACTTAAACTTCAGGAAAATTAGACAATGCTGCACGTGTCAAGGGCCACGCAGCTGGTGTAGAGGTTAGCACGCTTGCCTTTGCAGCAAGAAGACCGGTCGCAACAAGGGCCTTTCTGCATGGAGTTTGTATGTTCTCCCGTGTGTGTGTGGATTTTCTCTGGCTTCTCCAGTTTCCTCCCACAGTCCAAAAATGTGCAATATGGGGATTAGGGTAATTGACCGTAGGTGTGAGAGTGAATGGTTGTTTGTCTCTATATGTGGTGATCTGTCCAGGGTGTACCCCGCCTATCGCCCTATGTCAGCTGAGAATAGCACAGCACCCCCCATGACCCTCACCGTCTGACTTTTCCACAGTACTGTAGACCTTCTGCAGTACTGTGGATGATTAAAACAGCAGTTAACACAGAGTCGAGTCTCCTTTGTGTTGAGCTGCTGCTGTCTGAAGCTTGTAGTCTATGTCACTGTTCATCAGTATAACATGGACACTCTTTACGACAGTGTCCATGTAGTTAATTAAAACAAATGAAGCTTTGATGTTTTAATGAGGGATTGGTTTGCTTCACAGCGAGAGACACGGAGACATGAAGACAGAGAAGGGAACCCTGATCGTCAGCGATCTCTGTTTACTCTGCTTCTTCATCTCCTCTAATGAATCTCACTAACTAGAACAATAATGAAAGCACAACAGCACACACACACACACACACACACACATATTTAGCCATAGGCTAATTATGTATATGCTCCTGTTACATCTGAGTGTGTCGAGATGTGCAACTTCAACTTGAGTTCAGCGCAGTTTGTGTTGTACGACATTGTAGTCAACAGTTGTTTGTCATGTAAATAATCATGCTGAGTCACTGCTGATCAGCGTCACACCATGAGATCAACATCACATTCAGATATCAACATACATAATGATAGAAAAGCAAAATGCGTACACACACAACCACAATTATTTTCTTTCAGAGGTGTGATTACACCAGGGATTGAGTTTAATCAGTTGATAATCAGTGATTTTTTTCAACAGACATTGAAGGTTGGTCTCCCAGTTGCATGCTGGGACATTACTATATTATCACTAATTAACTTGTTGGATGTGTTAGGAATAACAAAGAAGGATCCAGCTGAGACACAGAGGAATTAGTTTCAGTGCTGCTCCATTAATCCAGCAGTGGAATAATAATGGCAGCTCACTTCCTGAACACTACCTTATTTTCTTTTTCTTTGGAAGTGTTTCGATGAACCCACAGAAACACGATCCTTCATCTCCACTATTTACCTGCCGGACATTTTCCTCATGACAGCTTTTCATTTTCCATCATGGTAAAACAATACAATCTCTCCAGCTGATTTTAATTAGTTTTAAATCAGTTTATTTTTCCCCACTACGAATGTCTATGTATTATGACGGTCTATTAAGGCAAAACTGTAAAGAAAAAATTAACATGGAATCTTTCGAGATTAAAGTCATAATATTACGAGAATAAAGTCGTAATATTATGAGAATACAATCAAAATAGTATGAGAATAAAGTCGTAATATTATGAGTGTAAAGTTGTAACATTATGAGAATAAAGTCGTCATATTATGATAATAAAGTTGTAATATTATAAGACTAAATTCGTAATAGTATGAGAATAAAGTTGTAATATTAAAAGATTTAAGTCGTAATAGTATGAGAATAAAGTCGTAATATTATGAGAATAAAGTCGTAATATTATGAGAATAAAGTCGTAATAGTATGAGAATAAAGTCGTAATATTATGAGGATAAAGTTGGGATATTATGAGGATAAAGTTGGGATATTATGAGAAATATAATATAATTAATCTAGCAAACATAATCAGCTGCAACCTGCAACAAGGTGAGAAATGTGGATCAATTAAACTTTAATTAAATTAAATAATGATACAAAATCTTGTAATATTACGACTTTATTCTTGAAAGATTTGATTTTTTTTTCTTTGTTGTTTGGCCCTAATACTCCATCATAATACCTGTTCAAAGTTTAGTAAGTTAAGTAATATGACTATACAAATAAATATTTACACACTGTACATAGATGACGTTATAATCTTCTTAACTATGAAATCAGATGATTATCAAAATGCCTCATGTGCTGCTGCTTTGCTTTTATACTGCTTTTATAAAGGCCAGAATAAATATCAGATTTAAAGAAACAAAACAACAACAAACACTGCATGTTTTATTTAAAATACTCTGTCCAATGACTGTGAATCACTTTCACAATCTGACTCTCACACTTTTCGAGTGCTCATGTGAGAGCAGTTCTTTGTTTTCACTTTAACTTTTAATTTAATAAGATAACACTTTTGCTCACATTTGACTTGTGCAATACATTGAATTCGTTTCTACAATAACGCAAGTTAATTAAAACTAAAAAGGGAAATTTAAACAGATGCTGACAATTATCTAGAAATCAAGGTCAGATTAGAGAATGAATGAATTATTCTTTATCTGAACCATAATGGGGTTTTGGAGTCATTTGTCACACAGAGTGATGGATCTGATCCCTGTGAGTTGTCCCTGGAGATAAACTGTGAACTGTGTTCACCGTGGAGGCGTTTTAGGAGAGTTTATGTCTGCTGTTTCTGCCTTCATGCTCACAGATCGACGTTAAAAATCAGTCTCCTTATAATTTGTCTCCGCCGCTGTGACATAACATGTACTTACTGTGTTAATATTCAGCTAAATATGACATTAAGATCAGTGTTAAACTTCTCTTAGGCCATTATACACGTCTCATTGTCTTAGTACCTGTCATTGCCCAGTGCTCACAGCCAGCTGTGCCATTGTCAGCTGTTTGCTGAAGAATGTCCTTCAATCAAACCAGCTGTTCAGCCATGAACGGCGCAGCATCGTCACTGTGTGATAAGCTGTAATTGATTTTTAATAGTTATCCTTCAGGGCTTCATGGATTTATTTCCATCATCACAGGGCTACGGCGAACTTTCACAGACATTAATATGTCACATACGGCGATGTTTCGCTGCAGAGCTGCAGCCTGTGTCACTGGGCTGCATCCTTCACAAACTAATTACCCACCTTGGCAGCTTCATTTTTCACGTTTTCTTTTACCTTTGCTCTAAAAATAAAAAGTCTTACTGTAGCAGAGAGACTGTGACAAATGTGGAACACAATTTGAGGACAAATGGAGGAAGTTTTGGTAACACAGGCCTCTGCGCTGAGTCTCTGTCACGGCTCACTCCACTCTTGGTCTGAGTGGAACAGCAAAGACGACCTGCCAGTGATGAACCTGCAGATAATCTATGAAACTGTTGTTGTGAAAAAGCTAAATTGTACAGTGGTAAATCGCTCATTCTTGGAGTTACTCAAAATAATTAAATCCATTAAATCCAACATTCACCAGCTCCCCATCACACATCGCATCAGTTACAACATAGTGCTCCTCACCTTCAAAGCCGTCCACAACCTCACACCTCCATACCGTTCAGAATCTCCTCCACATTTCCACTCCTGCCCGTCTTGTCACCATGGGGAGCAGAGCATTCAGCCACTCTGCTCCCCAGCTCTGGAATTCCCTCCCTCCTGACCTCCGCAACACTAACTCCCTCCCACATTTCAAATCCAAACTACAAACTCACCTGGTCAGAATGACATACTCTCAGTGACCACACATAATTATTATTAGTAATATTAAGAATCAACATTTACTTGTATAAGCTCACAACATGTGATTTTTGTACAACACAAGGATCAGTATAAAAGTCAGCATCAGCCTTTCTAGTGACAATATAATTCTCACAACTGTGAGACAAGAACCATTAAATGGATCAGAAATGAATCTGAATTAAGGAGAGGAAAGTAAACGATGATGATAGAACAGACTATTACATATTATATAAGCTAACAATTTACTTGAAATACTTGAGGATCCCTAACTTTTCACAAAACAGAAGTTTGATTTCAGTACCTATGTAGCTCATCATATGATACAAGTGAAATTGCTGTGTCGCCTCAATACATTAGCTCATGAGTGTTCTTGGTAATACTTTTGATTTACTAACTTTTTTACAAAGTTCTCTTTAAGTAATGATCCTAGTCAGTGTTACAGTGAAGGCCTCTGGTTTACAGTGAGCAAATAAGAAAGTACATCACTGTGTGTGTTTGTGTGGCCTGAGCAGACTGACCTGGGAAGTGTTCACTGACATGTGTCAGTTATTTGTCTGCAAATGTGTTAGCAAATACAACCAATAATACTTATATGTGAAAGGCGAGAACAGTCGTAACCAACTGTTCCACAGTATTGTCCTAAACGTTTGATTTGCTGGCATTGTGCACATGATGACCAAATGCAACTATGAAAAAAAGGACAGCTGATTGGTACAATGTGAGAGTACAAACAAACAAGCCATTAAGATGGCAGTCTTTTTTTTAGTACTGTTTCTACACTGAGTGGCTACTTGTTGTGTTGATTATTTTCATAAAGAAATACAGTTGCAGCATGAAGAGTTAAGAGGATCCAGAGAACTGTAGTGAGACAAGACAAAGGGAAATCAATAAAACAAAGGGAAGCATGTGGTTCAGCTGATTCTCTACTGTCTCTGTCCGTAATTGAATGTCAGCATCGATGATGCTCTTCAGACTGGCAGTAGTGCAACCCTAAAACCTGCTGAGTGTTGAAAAGAAACACAGGGGTTGATCAGTTGTCTCTAATCAGGAAATTGTTGCCAGATCATATGGCGCAACAGCTCAGCCTCAAACAGAAGTGAGATGCAAAAGGATTCAGATCTTCTCTGTGTTAACTAACACTATCTGCCACTGATCATTGTGAGATTCATTTGCTCCTCAGGGAACGTCACTAAGAACAGAGTTCACTCCATGTCAGAGTGGGCGTGGTTCAGCCTGCTCCACATTGAGCTCACATTTCCTGGTTCCCTCACATTCACACCTGCAGTTTGACAATGGGAGGAGGAGGAGCCAACAGGTGGAGAAGAGCCAGAGCTGAGAGGCTCCACCCACTGCTGCGTCACATGTTGTTAAGATCAGAGCTCAAACCAGTTCCGATTCTGAGGAAGAGAAACTCAGACAGTCGTCGCGACAGAGAGTTGAAATGGCAGGAGCTCAGCTGCAGAGGGAAACCTTCTCTTGTTCCATCTGTTTGGATCCACTGAAGGATCCGGTGGCTCTTACCTGTGGACACAGCTTCTGTATGAACTGTATTAAAAACCACTGGGACGCAGAAGAGGAGAAGATGATCTGCAGCTGCCCCCAGTGTAGAAAGATCTTCATGCCGAGGCCTGAACTGGTAAAAAATGTCATGTTGGAAGATTTAGTGGAGGAGCTGAAGAAGACTAGACTCCACGCTGCTCCTGCTGACCACTGCTGTGCTGGAGCTGAAGAGGTGGCCTGTGATGTCTACGGGAAGAGGAAACTGAAAGCTCTCAAGTCCTGTTTGGTTTGTTTGCCCTCTTACTGTGAGGGACATCTCCAACCTCATTATCAATCACCTCCATTAAAGAAGCACAAGCTGGAGGAGCCCTCCAAGAACCTCCAGGAGAACATCTGCCCTTGTCACGATAATATGATGGACATGTTCTGCCGCACTGATCAGCAGTGTATCTGTTATCTCTGCTCTGTGTACGAACATAAAGACCATGACACGGTCACAGCGGCAGCAGAAAGGACCCAGAAGCAGAGAGAGCTGGATCTGAGTCTAGGAGAAATCCAGCAGAGACTCCAGGACATAGATAGAGACGTGAAGGTGCTTCAACAGGAGGTGGAGGCTCTCACTCGCTCTGCTGATAAAGCCGTGGAGGACACGGACAAAATCTTCACCAAGATGATGCATCTCTTGCAGAGGAGAAGCTCTGACGTGAAACAGCAGATCAGATTCCAGCAGGAAACCGAGGTGAATCGAGTCAGAGACGTAGAGGAGAAGCTTCTGCAGGAGATCACTGAGCTGAAGAAGAGAGAAGCTGAACTGAAGCAGCTCTCACACACATACGATAATAACCAGTTTCTCCTCAGCTACCGCTCACTGTCAGCCCTCGGTCCATCTACTCACTCGTCCACCACCAACGTCCGTCCTCTGATCCACTTTGAGGATGCAACAGCGGCAAAAGTCAGAGATCAACTGCGGGACGTCCTGACCGAGATGTGGACAAACATCTCACTGGCTGTGACTGAAGTAAATGTTTCACTGACAGAACCAGAACCAAAGACCAGAGCTTCAGATATTCACAGGAAATAACACTGGATCCAAACACAGAAAACAAACGTCTGTTATTATCTGAAGGAAACAGAAAAGTGACATTAATGAATAAAAAACACTCTTATACTTATCACACAGACAGATTCACCTAATATCGTCAGGTGATGAGTACAGAGAGTCTGGCTGGACGTTGTGACTGGGAGGTGGAGTGTGTTTGTGTAGCAGTGACGTACAAGAACATCAGGAGATCAGGGCGTTCGGATGAATGTGGATTTGGATTGAATGACAAATCTTGGGCTTTAGCTTGTGAACACAACTGTTGTTATTTTGCTCACATCTCAGATGGTCTGTTCTCCAGAGTAGGAGTTTACCTGGACCACAGAGCAGGTCTTCTGTCCTTCTACAGAGTCTCTGACACCTGACTCTCCTCCACAGAGTCCAGACCACGTTCACTCAGCCTTCATATGTGAGTTCTTTCTGGAGCAGTGAGTTAAACTTTGTGTTTAAATCTTTAACTTCTCTGCTCTCATTGCAACAACAATATTATATATAAAAAAAATACTGTTTCCTCTGTTTTATGGTTAAATTCCTCAAATCTTAACTCACACACACACACGCATTGACTTAAATTATTTACTGGATTATGTGACTATATAAACAGATTTAGGTCCCCACAGCATAATGAATGCCAGGCACACACACACACACACACATTATCTGAGGAAGCTCTCAAGTATCGTTGTTGCAGTGTAGCAGCTGCTCAGGTTCACTTACACTGATTCATGTTTACCATTTGTCACACAATTTCCTCCCACTGGTCAGTAAGAGCTTGTTGTTTTGGAGGCCCAGTGGTCTGGAGAGATGACATTTACTCTCCTCATAATTATTATGCCCGCTAACGATAAAAAGTAACTGTGGCTCATAATAAGCTGCTCACACGGTGGACTTGTGGCTCGTTTTCCTTCTTACTTCTTTAAAGTAGGACGGTCTTTCTTATTGGCAAATTGTGTCTCATCCAGGACATAAAACAGTTTACAATCGTCTATTCACTTGTTGAATCACAGTGTGTGTAAACACCGCAGCAAATTAAGTGAGGTGTGACATCTTAAAATTAGCTGAAAGTGTTCCATTGTAATTGTGAATTCAGGGCATGCGTGCGTGTGTTTTTTTGTTTTTTTTTTGTTTTTTAAAAGTCATCCATTATTCTAACTTTTCTTCTATGCATTAAAATCATACTGAGTATACTTCCATGGAGGAAACTGGACAGAAGCTACATTCACCTCAGTCATGTTTTATAATTTCTGTACACACAGCAGTTCATTGTTGCAGCTATTTGTTTGTTTTCCTTTTTTCAATTTGTTAAACTGTATAAAGATAGAAACGGTTATATTTCACTAAAAAAAACCCGAGCTATGGTTATTTGTGTAACAAATGACAATAACTGATTGAAATCTATAATACTGATCACTGAAGTCAGGTTGGATGAATCACATCGGTCTTTTCTGGGTCCACAGAGCTAGTTGTGAGGATTAAATGAGCTAAGCAACTTAAAATGATGTCATTTGTCTCATTATTATGTGCAGTGAAGGAAACAGAGAGCAGGTGATGAAGCATTGAGATTTAAACGTACAAGTCACAGACAATCCTGAGAAAAGTCTCAGGAAGTCTCAGGAAAATCCCTGTTTTGTCTCCTAAAATTGCGTTTACATTGAAAACTGTGGTGTCGTAATAGGAATGATAAGTGGATCAGGTCAGTGGAAGCTGCAAAACCTGTCAGTGAAGCTTCTAAATAATAAGCTGTCTGAACACTGACGCAGTGCCTGTGACAGGCAGCTGTCTCAGCCTGTTGTTTATTTTCAGTTTGACTTGTGTCACGTACACATGCATTCATTGTGTAATAATGTTGCATTGGAGTTTTTGCACTGAAAACTGTGTCTACTATCTGGAAATAGTAAATAAAAAAATATAGCTGGGTAAATACAGTAGATATAAGGAAGTTTGTCCCAATGTTAGTTATCATCAGAACAACATTGTATGTCTGTGTTTTCCAGAGGTATGTTGAATAAAATTAATACATATTTGTGAATAAACGTAAGAATTTTTGTCCCTGCATCCTATTGATACATTATGAAACACCTTCAGTTATTCTGTACTAATGAGCAGAAATAAAAGTAAAGAGTTACCAGGTTTATACAACAACACATGCTGCATAATTCACTGTGTGTCACATAAACATCCTCAATAACACACGTCAAATAGAGCCCAACCAAAGACTATGTTCTTTATTTACTCAGTGATTTGTCCTCTCAGTCTTTTTCCCCCCCAAGTCACTTTGTATTCCACCTTTTTTCCACCGTCTTTCATTCCTGCCCACACAGAGATAGATGAAATGCTGTTTTCCTTCCTCTTTCTCAGTATTTCTCAGCTCAAGGAAAACGCTTGCTTATCTGCCGCTCCAGGGAATTGTTTCTTTTTCCCCCTCCTCCATCTACAGGTTTGTGTCTGCGTGTGGCGACAGGCTCCGTCCTAATCACTTAAATTACTTCCACAGTTAATGAGAACTTTAGAGACGATCAATGAGCATGGATAGTGAAGGATAGAAAGACGCATAGTCCCTGAAAAAGAGAAGAAAAAAAAAGAGTTGACCTCAAATGTTATGTCCCTGAAGGTAAAGTCAAAGATCTCCTTCCTTCTTTTTCTGATTTATGTTTAAAAGTGTTACAGGGTGTTTTTTTTTTAAGACAAATAGTCTCAGGCTGTGGGAACATATCTAAAAGTTCCACATCGTATCCGCCTTATTAAAGGCTCAGTGTGTACTAACTACTAACGGAATACATTCATACAATCTGACTTTGCTGAATTCTTTGATCTTAGTCAGAATGAAAACATATGTAATGTTCATTTTTGAAAAATCTGCCTCATTCTGTTCATGTACAGCATCAACTGTGTATTAACAATAATAATACAAATAATAATAATATGGTCTGGTGATTTTTTTAGGTGCAGATGGATGTAAATCCACTCCCTACAACACATATCGTGGATTATTTCTGCATAGTGCTATTTACATTATGCTAATCTGCTTTCTCCGCAAACACACACACACACACACACACACTGAATGACAGACATTTACTGCACATGTTGTACAGAATGACATAAAAATAAATATTATAAATAGACGTTCTGGAGGCTGAAAATATTCCCATTTTATTGCTGATGTCAATATCCATTAGAGAGACCTGCGGCTCCACGTTTCACTGTAGGTTGCAGTCAAATTCATTTCATTCAGACAAGAAATTGATTTTCATAATTGAAACCAAGTGTCTCTTAGAAAAGTGTCAGAGTTTGGAGTTGTGTCTGAAAAAAACACGGGGGATATTGTGCATGTGTTGATGAATTAATAAAATAAACAACAGCTCCAATAAATGACTTTGGTGATTTATGTGTTTTAAATATTTTGTCTTGTGTGCGTGTTAGTGAGTGAGTAGAGTGCTTGTGTTTTTGCAACCATCTAAACCGAGAAGCAGAATAATAAATGAATGACCTTTTACTTTGCCTGGAAGTTGTTTGCACCAAAGCATCAAATTCATACCCCAACAGTGATGCATTGCATTTTTACTGAAAATATAATGAGGATTGTTTTCTTTCTAGCGTTGAATACACTGAATACTGAGGCTGTTTGTATATATATATATATATATATATATATATATATATATATATACATATATATATATATATATATATATAGTGCTGCTGCTGTTTGTATTATGTTTTTTATTTTTGGTTTGAGAGAATCCACCTGCAAAGTGAAAACCCTCTTCACTTTGAACTCTTCTAACATATATACATATATATGTTCAATATTCTAACAAATATTGAACAACTTCTGATTTGTGGACACTGTCATATCAGTTGTTAAATACTGGATTATGACAGGAAGAAGAGTTTAACGCTTAGATGCTATATCATTTTTTTGTTTGTTTTAAACCAACATCAGTCCTTTCCATACATATCAAATATTAATGATTTAAAATGTTTAACCCTTAAATTGTCAAGTTTTTGTCATGATACATCTTCATTTTATGGTCTAAAAAATACAATACATTAATTATTTTCAATATACTCAATGCAAACTGGATTATTTTTGGTTTGATTATTGCAGCCTGGTATATGTGGAAGATTAGCAGACACATTTGTTTATATGCATTTATTTATTTTTTTTTTGCAATGTCATATTTCATAAAGTACTCACCTTAACACACTGAGCACCAAAATGTGCTCATAAAAAATGAAGCTATAAAAATCGTATACATTTTTCCATGCATAGAAAAAGCTTCAAAAACAGTGATTTGAATGGGTTTCAATGAGCACATAATTGTGCATAGGAGTGTTAGTGTGAGTATATTAGTTAAGTGTTGTTTACAGTAAACAACACTTAACTGAACTACTAAAAAAAAATATATGAAAGAAAATTGAGAACACTCAAACATGTATACATTTTTAGTAACAATAAAACTGTATCATGTCAATAAGTCAGTAGAGCATTGATCAAAGATAAAATTTTTCCTTAATGATGGACAATAATTTTGTCTACCCTCACCATACAAAGTGTGATGTATATAGTACAACACTGAGTAGGAAAGTGAAGGCAACATGCAGTATTGTTACTTCGCCTAACAGAGTGGGAATGAAGTATTGTTTTTGGTGGCTCTGTGTGCCTGTCTGTGTTTCCGTACTTGCTTGAAATAATTATGAGCAACAGAGGCCCAAGAATTTTGGCCCCGACATGATTTGAATGCACAATCTTCTGCTCTGGAGTCAGACACTCTACCATTGCACCATAGAGTCTGTTACACATGGTTACTTGCCAATATGACCGACAGAGGCTTGTTGCGTGAATGGGGTAGAGTCTGCCATCTCTGATTGCCTTGTTTTGTTTTAACCCTTTAACACCAGAGCCTCAAAATGTCCATCTAGACTTTTTTGTTTATTTTACCCATAAAAGGGTGAGGAAATGTCCTGTGAGCAAGTTTTATTTAGAAAAAAAAAACACTGTAGTTATACACAAACTCCAGATTTTGCATGTGTAATTTTCCACATATTTTCCAACTCTCTGCTGTATGTTCTGTCCTCATCTGCTTGCAATTCAGTAAAATACTTCACATCCACTGAGCCCAGTGTTACACTTGTTACTGATGGCCATGATATAGTCATCATGGTGAGTTAGAGTCACTTCTGTCGACTTATCCCTGCTTGTTATATCACGACTGGTCAAGTTGACTGTTTGTGGTTGAGGTCAAAATGAGCCTCTGGCCACAGGAAAATACCCCAGTGCTCCTGATGGGCTGTCAGCCACTGCATACACTTATATAATGATGCTCTGTTGGAGGAAACAGAGAGTGCCCTCCTTCTCTGCTCCCTGCTGAAGTAATGATCTCTCCAGTGAGCGTCTTCCTCCACATCTCTCATGGTTTTATGAGTCCATGCCCTCCAGAATGACCTTTGACTTTATTATAAACTAGTAGGGTCAAGGCGACTTCAAAAAATAGCTGAACTCTTCCAGGTTCTCTTATTTCTCTGGAAGAGTCCATTATTTCCTCTGAGCTGCTGCTGTTGTTGTTGTTGTACGGTTCTTTACACTCACTGCTATAGATACTCCACCCTGACTCTCATCTGTCTGCTAATTAAAGCAGTTTGACACTTAATTGAAACACCACGTACGGTTTAGTAGTGCTGAGGTGAGGGAGTGAATCAGTGTCCCTGTGTTCAGGTAAACAGCGTCACCCTTGTCTCTGTGAGTCAGGGGAGACGTTTCTGAGGACAAAGACACACTGAGTGTTAGATTAAGCTGCTGTCATTGTTTTTTGTTTTCCCCCCCCTCCTCTTCTTTGAAAATTGCTCAGTGTGCTGCACTTGAATTATACCCACTTACTATCCACACAGTACAGTGTGTGATGGAGCTACAGCAGACATGGACCGGTTCTGCTTTTGTGAGAAATACAGTGATGCTGACTGTCTTGTGAGTTTGAACTCTGTGTTCAGAAGAGGCTTCAGGAGGCACTCACACACACACAGAAACACATCAGCTGAGCAGCAGGCTCCTCCGCTTCAGAGAAACCAGGACTTGTATCACTAAACATTCACATCCTTGAACTATGAATATGATTATCTACTCAGCACAAACTCGGTACGAACGTGTGCATCTGTTTTTCAGTGAGGATCTGCTGTTGTGTATGGTTTGTGTGCGCTTCATTCTCGTTCATTGTCTTCAGTGTGTTGTGTTGAAACCGAGTCCTCAATTTTTGAGGCGCAGTTGTTCAGGTGTCGGCACTTCATGACATTTATTTTTATTTTTTAATACAAGCTGATCTTTTTGCAAACACTTACAGAAGAGCTGTTTTCATAAAGTCTCCTAATGAAAGTTAGTGCGGAGTAAACTTTTCACAGATAATGACAAGGACGGATTGTGTTGAACGTTGGTTGATAGATGGTCGTGACGAGCAGGATCAGTTGTGTCGTCTTTGGAAAACATTATTTTACTGCGGACACGTCACGGTTTGGCAACGGAGAGCAGCCTGTCACAGCAGGAGAGGCCATGGTGGGAGCAGTGGGGGAGCAAAGAGCCATAATCTGTCTCTGAGGCAAGATATAAGACTGGAAGAGGCAGTGAAGGAGGCTGGGATAGAGGCTATGCTGGTCGTGCTGACTTCAGAGCTGACCTTAAAATAAAATGTCATATTGTTTTACTCTACACGCCATTTACAATTCACTTTGTTGAAAAAAAAAATCATATGAACGAAGAAATTATGCAGAACAAAATAGTTTTTTTGAGGTGCAAATGCAGTGGTTTACTCGATCACTGATGCTGCAAAAACAAATCAGTTCCATGCCACTCAGGAGTCTGAGGCTTTTCTTTAAAGAACATACTCTTCACTGCTTTGCTGCCATCTTGTTAGTCTCTCTGAAGAAACGCCTGGGGTGATGGGCTTCAGTGCTTAACCCCGATAAACGATGGAATCCCCAAGTTGAGCCGTGGTGGAAGTGAAGGAGAAATTAGTTTGCCTTCAAAACATTTTTGTCCAATAAACTTAATTCATGAAATCAATCAATTGCGCAGAGCCTTAAACACCCAGAAACGCAAACAGGGACACACGTGTGAGCATGTTGCATAACATACCTATTATCCGTGAATCACTACATCAATTTGAGCTCATTTTCATCCCTATGGGCAGGTCTCTTTGTGAGAACAGACGTTCTCTCCTCAGCTTTTTCAGACAGTGATTATGGTAAATCAGCTTATTCAGTGGCTCCACTTTGAATAATTTCTGTTTGGAAACAAACATCAAGGGAAAAAAAGGGGGAAATGGACAAAGAGCAGCAGAAACTCTTGAGTGTGTTTGGCTGCCAAAAAGCTGGGCATACAGGAGTAAAAATGGGACCCATTCAGATTATAGACGCACAACCCATGCCACTTGTTACCATGGTGACAGGTGTGAAGGGAAACGTGCATGAGATGATTGAGGGTTTCTTAATTTGATTATAATTATTATTTAATTCAATTTGATTTGTAAAAGAACAGGCTTTCACTCTGTTATGAGGTCATGTGCCATCCAAATAACCTTAAAGACATTAGTTGAAGGTTGAAATCCTACACTCTATATATCAAATATTAGATTCAATTACAGTGAGAGATTTTTCTAGTTATCAGCGAGTACATTCAGCAACAAACACACGGCGTTGCCATAAACCACTGGATTCTGCACACTGCCCTTCTTGCACTTTGTTCTTTTATTCTGGATTATTTTCTGTCAGATTTCCTACTCAACCATTCTGTAATTTCTCAAACTTCCTCTCAGATCAGAGGCTCTGAGTGGTTCGGGGGATTTAGAGGTCACTGCTCAGAACCACACCCACATCCCACAAGAAAAACAGCCTGAGGATGTTTCAGTCAAGATCGTCAGATACAAGAGCAACATTTTTTTATTTTTTTTCCCTTCAGATACTCATCAGGTTCACAGCAGTGTTGGGCTCAGAATCCCTGTTTTCTCTCCAGCCTCCTGCAAGCAGCTGAATCCACCTTTCTTTATCTCCCAGAGCAGGGAAGGAAGCAAAGTGAATAAATGGTCAGCCGATGTTTCTCTACAATGTTTTACGGGCCATTAAGTCACTTCAGTTTTGTGTCCAGTTTCATGAAATAAATATAGCAGGGTGTCATCTGCACAAATCTCATGGATTTTCGACATAATGAACACATCTGAGAGGTGAAAATCAGTGTCATATTAAGTGCATTGTGTTTCATGCAGGCTCTTTTTTCATGGTGGGTATTATATCTCTAATGCTGCCACCCCAGTGCTCTGTAGGATTACATGTATTTAGAGCCGCTTCAGTTCCACCAGGGAGGACGAGGCCCCCACACTCCATCACACATCTAATATTCAGACACACGCTGAGAAAATGGAGGCGTATTTTTTAGTGTGGTCATAGAGGTTTGCACAGGAATTAAGGATTTTAAGGACTGTGTGTGTGTGTGTGTAATCTGTATGACAGTGCACCAAACTAAGAGGTTATGGTTCATGCTAAGCAGAGAGGAGTCTCTCAGCAGTCTGACCAAATAAAAGTTATTAGCAGTTAGTCTTTTGCAGTAAAACAGCTCCTCTGCTGCTTTTATGGCTGATATTTTATTTGCAACCTGTGGAGGTTTGTTGAAAGCACAGAAGCTGTGAGGAGCAGATCAGTGTGTTGCTGAAGGCAGGAGGGCTCTTGGTGTGATTGTGATTGAGTCACAGGTTGTAATGTCTTTTTGCAGAGTAATATTAGTTGAGGTGCTTTAGCAGCTCGTATGAGACTTATTGACTTTAAAGATTCACTTCTTGTTTGTAAAGCACAAAATCCTGTCGCACCACAACACCTCTCAGAGCCGCTTAGTGCTTATGAGGCCGACAGGTCTCATAAGCACTCGGCGTTGCCATAAACCACTGGATTCTGCACACTGCCCTTCTTGCACTTTGTTCTTTTATTCTGGATTATTTTCTGTCAGATTTCCTACTCAACCATTCTGTAATTTCTCAAACTTCCTCTCAGATCAGAGGCTCTGAGTGGTTCGGGGGATTTAGAGGTCACTGCTCAGAACCACACCCACATCCCACAAGAAAAACAGCCTGAGGATGTTTCAGTCAAGATCGTCAGATACAAGAGCAACATTTTTTTTTTTTTTTTCCCTTCAGATACTCATCAGGTTCACAGCAGTGTTGGGCTCAGAATCCCTGTTTTCTCTCCAGCCTCCTGCAAGCAGCTGAATCCACCTTTCTTTATCTCCCAGAGCAGGGAAGGAAGCAAAGTGAATAAATGGTCAGGCGATGTTTCGCTGCAATGTTTTACGGGCCATTAAGTCACTTCAGTTTTGTGTTACTTGAAGCTCTTACTTACTTCTAGCTCTTATTTGTACCCAAATGTTTAAATGCACTTATTGTAAGTCGCTTTGGATAAAAGCGTCTGCTAAATGACATGTAATGTAATGTAATGTCCAGTTTCATGAAATAAATATAGCAGGGTGTCATCTGCACAAATCTCATGGATTTTCGACATAATGAACACATCTGAGAGGTGAAAATCAGTGTCATATTAAGTGCATTGTGTTTCATGCAGGCTCTTTTTTCATGGTGGGTATTATATCTCTAATGCTGCCACCCCAGTGCTCTGTAGGATTACATGTATTTAGAGCCGCTTCAGTTCCACCAGGGAGGACGAGGCCCCCACACTCCATCACACATCTAATATTCAGACACACGCTGAGAAAATGGAGGCGTATTTTTTAGTGTGGTCATAGAGGTTTGCACAGGAATTAAGGATTTTAAGGACTGTGTGTGTGTGTGTGTAATCTGTATGACAGTGCACCAAACTAAGAGGTTATGGTTCATGCTAAGCAGAGAGGAGTCTCTCAGCAGTCTGACCAAATAAAAGTTATTAGCAGTTAGTCTTTTGCAGTAAAACAGCTCCTCTGCTGCTTTTATGGCTGATATTTTATTTGCAACCTGTGGAGGTTTGTTGAAAGCACAGAAGCTGTGAGGAGCAGATCAGTGTGTTGCTGAAGGCAGGAGGGCTCTTGGTGTGATTGTGATTGAGTCACAGGTTGTAATGTCTTTTTGCAGAGTAATATTAGTTGAGGTGCTTTAGCAGCTCGTATGAGACTTATTGACTTTAAAGATTCACTTCTTGTTTGTAAAGCACAAAATCCTGTCGCACCACAACACCTCTCAGAGCCGCTTAGTGCTTATGAGGCCGACAGGTCTCTTAGGTCGTCTCACGCCGGGCTTTTTTAAGGATATAAGCTTCTTTCAGGTTTAATGTCTCTGGAACAGTTTGCCAGATGAACTCCAGTATTTACCTGATTTATTAGAAAAGATAAAATGCTTATTTTATTGGCATTTGTGTACGTGTGAGTTGCTGTGGCTGAGTCAGTGATTGATGGACATTAACAGGCTCAGTTTAATACTCGTGTTGTCTGCTGTTGTCTCATAAACCAGACCGAGTCTGTCTGTGCATAATGTGTGGAACTAATTGGATGTGTTTCTTCTGGTTTGGAGCTGCTTTTCATGTGCGGCTTGTCCCCGTCCTCACCCTCTCCCTCGTCACTCTCTCAGTTACATAAGGATGCCCTTGTCCAGACAACAGTGTTCTGAAGCATCATCATCATCATCACAGTGATGACATGCACAGCAGAGGAGCAAAGGCCACCACTGCATTTATTCACGGACACATTATTTCCACCTCCCTGCTGTGAGCTTCACAGGGCTGCTGGGCACCTGCTGTGCTTCACTGAATGCCAGCTCACTCCCTCCTGTGGGATTTGTTGGCAGTCGTGTTTGCTTTCCAATTAGCAGTGTGCATCCAATTAATAAATATAAAGCTGACGATGGGAAAGGCTGCACATTTGTGTCTAATTTTCTCCTCCGTAAGTATACACCGCAATATTTAATATCATTTGGGGTAGCACTGGTTTCACTTCTCTTAATTTGAAGCACATTTGCTTCACATGCACCAAAAGAATATGTTGTACTTGTATACATGTACCACATTCTATAGTCACTCATTTTCTGCTGCCTTATCCTCCACATAAGGGTCGCGGAGGGCTGGAGCTGAAGACATAGGGCAAAAGTGGGGGCACACCCTGGACAGGTTACATATATATATATATATATATATATATATATATATATACACTGCTCAAAAAAATAAAGGGAACACTTAAAGAACACAATGTAACTCCAAGTCAATCACAGTTCTGTAAAATTAAACTGTCCACTTAGGAAGCAACACTGATTGACAATCAATTTCACATGCTGTTGTGCAAATGGAATAGACAAAAGGTGGAAATTATAGGCAATTAGCAAGACACCTCCAATAAAGGAGTGGTTCTGCAGGTGGTGACCACAGACCACTTCTCAGTTCCTATGCTTTCTGGCTGATGTTTTGGTTACTTTTGAATGCTGGCGGTGCTTTCACTCTAGTGGTAGCATGAGACGGAGTCTAGAACCCACACAAGTGGCTCAGGTAGTGCAGCTCATCCAGGATGGCACATCAATGTGAGCTGTGGCAAGAAGGTTTGCTGTGTCTGTCAGCGTAGTGTCCAGAGCATGGAGGCGCTACCAGGAGACATGCCAGTACATCAGGAGACGTGGAGGAGGCCGTAGGAGGGCAACAACCCAGCAGCAGGACCGCTACCTCCGCCTCTGTGCAAGGAGGAACAGGAGGAGCACTGCCAGAGCCCTGCAAAATGACCTCCAGCAGGCCACAAATGTGCATGTGTCTGCTCAAACGGTCAGAAACTGACTCCATGAGGGTGGTATGAGGGCCCGACGTCCACAGGTGGGGGTTATGCTTACAGCCCAACACCGTGCAGGACGTTTGGCATTCGCCAGAGATCACCAAGATTGGCAAATTCGCCACTGGCGCCCTGTGCTCTTCACAGATGAAAGCAGGTTCACACTGAGCATGTGTCAGACGTGACAGAGTCTGGAGACGCCGTGGAGAACGTTCTGCTGCCTGCAACATCCTCCAGCATGACCGGTTTGGCAGTGGGTCAGTAATGGTGTGGGTTGGCATTTCTTTGGGGGGCCACACAGCCCTCCATGGGCTCGCCAGAGGTAGTCTGACTGCCATTAAGTACCGAGATGAGGCCCTGGGTTCCTCCTAATGCAAGACAATGCTAGACCTCAT
Source organism: Solea solea (assembly GCF_958295425.1). Taxonomy (NCBI): domain Eukaryota; kingdom Metazoa; phylum Chordata; class Actinopteri; order Pleuronectiformes; family Soleidae; genus Solea; species Solea solea. The sequence continues at coordinate 8,476,853 of NC_081140.1, read as the reverse complement.
GTGGCTGGAGTGTGTCAGCAGTTCCTGCAAGACGAAGGCATTGATGCTATGGACTGGCCCGCCCGTTCCCCAGACCTGAATCCAATTGAGCACATCTGGGACATCATGTCTCGCTCCATCCACCAACGCCACATTGCACCACAGACTGTCCAGGAGTTGGCGGATGCTTTAGTCCAGGTCTGGGAGGAGATCCCTCCACCTCATCAGGAGCATGCCCAGGCGTTGTAGGGAGGTCATACAGGCACGTGGAGGCCACACACACTACTGAGCCTCATTTTGACTTGTTTTAAGGACATTACATCAAAGTTGGATCAGCCTGTAGTGTGTTTTTTCACTTTCATTTTGAGTGTGACTCCAAATCCAGACCTCTATGGGTTAATACATTTGATTTCCATTGATCATTTTTGTGTGATTTTGTTGTCAGCACATTCAACTATGTAAAGAACAAGAAGTATTTAATAAGAATATTTCATTAATTCAGATCTAGGATGTGTTATTTTAGTCTTCCCTTTATTTTTTTGAGCAGTGTATATATATGTATAGCCTAATCTGCATGTTTTTGGACTGTGAGAGGATGCACACATGGTGAGAACCTACACAGAAAGGCCCTTGGCTGAACAACAATCCGCAATCTTGCTTTTCCACCATGTGTCACACATTCTATTCTCTATAATGATATTATTGTCATTATTATTATTATTATTATTATTATTATCATTATTAGTATTATTATTATTATTAGTAGTATTAATAATGCAGATTAAAAGTATCACATGTTGTATATCAATATGTATTTTGGTTGGTGCAAGGTACGTCATTAGCAATCTGTCTTGCTGTAAACAACCATGCACAAGGTTAAAGAAAAGTACGGAGATGAAGTCAACTATCTTATAGAAGTTACTATTTATATGAGCCTTCAGTTTTTGAAGATGTTACAACTCTACATCAATATCAATAGATACTGTTCCCACTGCATAAATGTATCTCTGACCATTTATTGTTTTCCAGTGATTTAAAAGAAACTTAAGTGTCTCCACTAAAACAAAAGCATGTGCTGAGCCCAGGTGTCAGTCAGTGAGACCGTCATGTTAGAGAAGCAGCAGGTGCAACACCTGTGCTTTTCCCTGCTCTTATGTTAAAGTGCAGTTTGACAAACAGCAGCCTTTTCAGTCATTTTGGAGATTGGAGAAGCAGCCATCGAGTTTCTAAATGTCAGGCATGGCACTCCGCTGTGGAGGAAGTGGCTCCTCCAAAGATTTACCATCCAGGTAGGATCAGAAAACAACCGTGACAGAGAGGGAAAAAAGAAACAGAACTTGCGTTTGTTGTTTTATATACAAATTCCTGAAGTGGAATCCGAATGAGAGGACACTGAAGGTCTTAATGTCACCAGGTTTCCTCTTTTGAAGATAAGAGGAAGAGACTGTGAAATAAATTGGCTGTTAGGAAAACATGATGTTGGGATTCCTTGCAGATATTTGGGTCAGTCCTTTATCAGCCATTGGTCTTCTGTTGACAGGTGAGGTGTGGTGTTATCAATCAGACTGCAGTATCTACTGATGACTCATATTTTATAGCGAAAACCCTCAGGCTAAAGTATTGGTGCAGGGTGAACTTTGGAGAAACCGGCATGTGTTGGTGGAAACATCACAGAGCGAGACTATTTTCTTGCTTTGTGTGTGTGTTTGTGTAGTGCATACTATTGTGCGATAAGACACATAACATAACTGCTTTTATACTTCACTTTGAGCAGTCTTTTTGTCGTTGTCTTCTTTCTGCGACTCATTAGATGCAGTTGTGTTCATCTCTGCTGCGTGTTCATGCTGAGCTGGTGAATGTCTGTGGTGCTGGAAATATGTAATGTGTAATATGTAGCCCCCAGCTCTGGGCAGATGTGCTGGTCTGGAGTGTGGACTGGGTCCAGTTTGCTACATAATGACATCATGTTCTGCTGGAGTCCAGTGAGGTTACAAGGCACTTTGACAGAACTGTGTGACCCAGCATGCAGGAGGCCAGGGCTGCAGGGAGTGGATATAACGTGGGAGAGCAAAGAGGGAAAGACAGAGTTGATTGGTTGTTACTTTGTGAGCTGGTTTGTCTCTTTTGTTCATGTTATAAGTAGCTATGTACCGTAAACATTTTATTTTAATCACAAAAAAAATCACAACACAACAATTCCAGTTGGTGTCTTGCCTAAGCCCCATGCATGAGGCTTTTGTAGAATGAATATTCAAACTTACATTTCCTTCACACACGACTGACGTTGCCCAGCATTTGAAATCACCTTTTAGAACCAAATCGTTGAACTATGAATAAGACTGAACATTTCACAATGTTTAGTTTAATTCACTGCCCTGCATTCTAACATGGAATTATTCAAATATCAGTGAAAACGGTCATTTGTCAGACTGGCTCATGCTACAACTGTGCCCTTTGCACAGCAGCCAATATTAAAAAAATGTTGTACCAGGAAAAAGCAAAGGTGATACTGATCACGTTAATGATGGCTCTGTTCAGTTCATGTAAGTCGAGACAGTGTAACAGTGAACCAACATGCTGAGCCATCATTAATTTGATGATTTACACCTTTCTGCACTGTAACCAATGGCTACTGTGCAAAGGGGCCACTATGCTATGCTATTTTTGTAAGTTTAAAATGGTACAGGTGTCAGTCAGTGAGATAATGAGGGCTCAGTTACCATTAGTTAGTGAAGCCCAAGACCTGGATCTATGTAATAGACTTCAGTCACAGCCAGTGTGATGAATCACACACGCTGTTTCTGCTTCCATGTAATTCTGGAGTTTGGTGAATTTCAGGCTTTTCACCGATGGTGAAGAAAACCTAATTGGATTTTAAATCACATATGTGGCAGTTGAAGGTGGGTGGAGGAAGATTGGACAATCTATAGAAAGAAAATGACTTTCCTTTTTTTTTATATAAAAAAGAACCCTCAAATCCCTATGAGAGGAGAGTGGACTGCTGTTCTTTGTCAGGTCATGTTGCTGGTTTTCCCAGCAGATATTGCTGTCATTCTTAACATCAGATTATTGACCTTGTTTTGTAGCAGGCAGGTAAGGTGATGTGTGATCAGAGTGCAGTATTTATTGGAAGGTTATATTTTATAAACAAACCCTCGGGCTGAATCAGAACGGGGTGAACTTTGCAGAGAGCTGTGTTTGTTCAGGGCCAATTATAACCTGTTGCTTATTGTATTGTGTTTGTGTGTGTGTGTATATGTATATGTATGTGTATACATATACATATATACATATACGTATGCACACATATATATATATATACGTATACACACACACATATATACAGTATATATATACGTATATATGTTTATATATATATACGTATATATACATATATATGTATACACACACATATATATATATATATATATATATATACATATATACTGTATATATATATATAAATACACACACAATACTAATACTTCACTCGCCTTACATGTGCAGCTCTCCTGGTAATTCTTGAGAAGAAAATTAATAAATAAAAATACATTTAATAAAACAATTAATACATTTTTGAGTTATTGATATTATTCATTTGGTGTGTACATTATACCTATTTCTCCCTGTGTGCGTGTGGGTGTTCTCCGGGTTCTCCAGTTTACTCCCACAGTCCAAAAACATGGGGATTAGGTAAATTGGCCACTCTAAAATTGGCCGTAGGTGTGAGAGTGAGAGTGGGTGGTTGTTTGTCTCTATGTAGCCCTGTGATGGACTGGTGATCTGTCTAGGGTGTGACCACGCCCATTGCCCTATGTCATCTGAGATTGGCACAGCACCCCTCACGACCCTCATGTGGAGGATAAGTGGTAGAAGATGGATGGATGGACATTATACCTATTCCATGGCCACAAATTAATATTTTGTGTAATTAGTATGTGTAATATGTGTGTATGTGTATATAAACATATCAACCACAGGAAGTGAGGGCATTTTTAGTTGGTTCTCAAATTCTGTTATTCCTTGTTATTTATGTTTTGAGACCTGGTTTTAGAACCAGCTTAGGGTTGGGCATTTAGTTATAAGGACCAGTAGTCCTCATGGAGGCCAAAACATACTGAGTCAGAACCTATTTTCTGAGGATCCTATGTCCTAAGAAGAACAGCTGTGCAAACCTGTGTGCGTTTGTTGTCATTGCATTGTGACTGCAATTTCACCTTGAAGAAAACAGATGACTAATTATGTATTGATTTGTTTTGCCTGTCATTGCTGCATCTTTGACTATTATTGGCGATTATTAGCTGACTTCCATCCCAGCAGAGGTACGCAGAGGCCGAAGTGGGCTGCATGTCTTTGTCCCGCTGAGGAGAAAAGGCTGCTATTGTCCGTCTCCTCATAGAATTGACTGTGTCATGCCTTTGTGTTCCATCAGTTCATAATGAGGCATTTCACTGAAATTGAAAAGAGCGGGGCGTCCTTCATCGCTCGGCACATTTAATTCCAGGTTGTTTGAAGAACACGGCTGAAAACTGACTGCTTCCTCACACTGTTGACTCTCGTCCTCATCTGTTGTCCAGTTCACTCTTTATCTGAGCATGAGCTGTTAAATGCTTCAGTGAATCATCTCTAACCTCTAGCACTTTGTTATGAAGAATCATTGATGGGCAACAGAGTGGAACCAAGCAGAAAGAGGTTCTTCACACAGCCCTTACACAACCACAAATCAGGTGTGTGTGTGTGTGTGTTTTGACAGAAAATAGACAAATATAAAATCACAGTTTTATTTGGAGGAACAAAGTGGCACTGAGGATGTCACAGACATGGAGCAGCAGTGTGGTCTGTGTGTAGGAAGAACAGGATGTCAAAACAATGTGTTTGATTTTTTTGTCTTTTATCACAATGTGTGTATCTCTGCTGATACACACATCTATGAATATTCTTTGCATTTGCTTCCCTTTATCAATAGATACACTTTACTTCATTTAAAATAAGGACACATCCTCACATAATGTGACCTGTCGGACACTGTGAAATCCATACCTGCTCTCTTGTTCTCAGCCAGAGGGATAATGTGTGTCCCCTCAGTGTCCAGTCCTTGGTCCCGTCCTCTCATATGTCCATGTTATGTTCTCCCAAAGCTGTTTGAAAGTTGAACAGCTGTGCACTCTCTCTCTCTCAGTCTGTCTTCTGTCAGAGCCAGAGGGTTGGCACTTCTCTCATGTGTCCTGTCATTGTTTGGACCTCAGTTCTGAGCACACATTGTCCTCCATCTTCTGTCCTTCAAAACCAGGACAAAACTCCATGTCTCCTTCAGCCAAGTCATTGTCAGTGTGCTGCTGTCTGCTGTGATGGTTAATGAGACCTTTTAAATAAAACAATAATGAATATAATTTCATCTAACTTTTTTTAATAGTTCATTTTGTAGAGTTTCTGTTTTCTTTGCTCACTTCCATGAGTCAAATCATTATTTGTGCAGATGGGACATTACAATTAGAATGTAGATTTGTAAATGATTGCATTTCTTGATGATCATTTATTTGGCATCTTTTGCTGTAGCAGTAATTATTCTTCCTTTTCTCACTCTCCTCGATTTCCTCCTCTTTTTCTCATACCACCTGCTTCTTCTTTAATCCTCCTGATTGAACAGTGACAGACATTATGCTATCGAGTGTTAATCAATGTGCAGTTGGTTGCGCATGTTATAATGCAGTAATGAGTGCGATTGTACGGCAGGTAATACTTCAGCAGAGGATGGAAGCAGTCTAAAGTAAGCAAATAAAGGTCTGACATTTACTGGTTTGAATGCTTGAAAAGACTGAGATGCCTCACAAACCTTACATTTCCTTCTGCTTGTGAGATCTGTTCAGTTTGATTTAGTTCTATGAATTCATGAGGAAGACTTTCAGTGTTTTTGCGATGTGAAACACTCTTCCGCTCCATTTTGCACATGAGCTATCAGATGGTCTTGAAAACTGTCAATTGAACATGATAAATGTGAAATGAACAATCAAACCTTTGCTTTGGTGTTTTCTGTACAGAGAGAGACTTTCTCTTACTGACTGAACCGTCAGCACGTGTCTCGGGTAGTTTTCACCGCACACTGCATCGCTGTTGGATTTGAACGTTACTCTTTTTCATTTCACTTTTTTTTTGCTTTGTCAGTGCTGAGTCACCACTGAGATCAGATTTGTATAAAATGTGCTCTTTTCCTCTTCGTCCTCCCACGTCCTCTTCCTCTTGTTTGCTCTTTGTCATTCACTGACATTTTTATTTTCTGTGTGAAGTATTCAGCTTCTTTGTCTTTTGAAGTGTCAGGCAGTATTCTGGCAATTTTCCTCCCACACAATTCACTGTTGTTCCTTTTACTGGACTCCAGTGGAACTGCAGGGAAAACAGTTTTCATCAGGTTGAATGGCTAAACCAAAGCACATCTACATCTGCTGTATCTTTCACTGAATAATGCCCGATGACTGGCTGTTCATTTGTAATCTTAGATCATAGAGTTCATCTCTGGTGTCTGATTGTTTGTTGTCTTGTGTGCAGGTTTATTGACAAACAGAAGGTCTTACAGGATATGGATGAGACAGACAGGGTAGATCAGGGGAAATTATGTCACAGTTTTGTGTGTGTGTGTGAGTGAGACAGAGTCCTGCAAATTGACTGGATATAATGTGACCCTGCACATGATGGAAACTCTAAAGTGACACTCACTGATACATGTCAGTAAAAAAAATGATCTGCCTCTTTAACAGCGTTGGTACATTATTTGGGGGATACACACTGCGATCAACACGATCAGCTCTGTTATTTACTAATTCTGTCGCATTCATTAAAAACGGGAATAATTAGTGCAAATAAGCATGAGGACAATTAGTGTGTAATTCGTGTAAAGTGGCTGTCTGGTTGCGGTGTCTCTTTTACCTCCTCTGTGGTCATAGTGTGGTGAGCAAGAGGCTGAAGCTGAAACTGCTGTACGGCTCGTGATCAGCGGAAAAACACAGTCGGCTGCGCTTTGTCCTTTTGTGTCTATTGGAAAGACTGCAACATTGCTCTTGTAGCTTATATCAAATCAAATTGGATTTAGCAAACCTACAGTAATCTATCTAAATCTAAAATAATTCCATATTGACATTCAATTCAAATCTGTTTATTTGTATAGTGCCATTTTACAACACTTCAAATCAATACTCTGTAATACTCTGCTTAGTGGAAGACAATACTGTAAATGCAATGTCCGATACACCGAGTGTGACCCATTTATTTTAACCCTTAGCACAGGTAAAACATATTTCAGTCCACATATCTTCACAGATAAGGTTTCGAGTCTGTGCCGCACATCCTTTTGTTTCTCGTTGACTCTCTTCAGGGTGTTTTTGTCTTTAAATCACATTCCACTCCAACATAATTTGTGTTATTAGTTTATTCATGGGTTGATATTTGAAATGACTGGATTAGTGCAATGTTCACTGGCAACAACTCCGATTACAATGTATTTCACAGATGTAGTCTCACTCCTCGCCTCTCTGTCTGAATATTTAACTTAATATGTGTTATAAAGGCCAAGTGACAAGACCAACTCTTTTATCTAGATCTGAACCAGAATAAAACGGATGCTATTCTGAAACCTTTGGTTCTCTCTCAGATGCAACATGACATTAAAACAGACTTTTGCATTTTAGCTGAGAGCTGCAGTGCTTCAGCACAGAGCTGAAGAATAATAAGAGCAAAACAGTCATAAATCAAATGCTCTCGGCAGAATCACAGGTAATCAGCTGGGGTCTGCTGTGATGGAAACCACTGGGATGGAGTCACTAGAAATAGACAGAGAAGCTCTTTATTCAGGACAGAGACCAACAGCAGAGGAAACTAGAGCTCCAAGAGTCATTAGCATCCGAGAACAAGTGTGTGCAACTTTACTGCAAATGATGCACTGCTGGAGGTCACAGCTCAGAGTAGAGAGAGAGGGAGGGAGAGGGAGCGAGGGAGAGAGAGGGAGAGAGCTTTGCACTGTGCTGTTGTATTGAGAAGTCATGATGCTTGATGAATGAGAGGTTGACCAGTAACCTTCCCTTTTCTGATCTTTTACATCTTACAGTCACTGACCGAGTTGCATCTGTGACACTTTGGTCAATGATCCAGGATCCAGCAGCACATACATATGGTATTCTACTACAGTACAATTGTATAACAGTGACTTTGTTATGTGATACTGAAAAAATGTGTAACTTAATATCGTTTGCTCTGCAAATTTGTCTGCACTGAACAAAACTATGTGCTCCGCTGCTGCTCGGTCACTGTCCATGGTGCTGACTGCAGGACAGATCAGTTGTCAGTTCATCATCAGGGTGGAGGGAAACATTAAATCAAACATAAGAGTTTGTTACAAAGTGACTCATTTAATGGAACAGTATGTTTACTTTCAGTATATTTAGACCTTCACTGTAGAGGCCATACAAGGTCACTTTTACAGATGACCAATAGAAATCCCTCACATGAGCTTTTCTCTTTACCATTTTCTCTTTCTCGCTGTCTGGCTGGTTAAGCTATGGGAAACTGAGACCTTCTTTGTGTTCCCAGCATGCCACATGGTCTGAGAGTGTATCTCACATATTTGACAAATCACCTTGTCTCAAGTCACTCTGATTGTCCAAAACTCCCAAATGTTTCCATGTTTCCATGTTTCCTGTCACAGCTCACCAACAGCAACTAGAGAGTCTTATCCAAGGATTTGCTGGAGAACAGAAACACTGTGGGCTGGAAATGAATAATAAAACACGACTCTTGGAGGTCAGGAGCTGTGTTTCGGTGTTCAGTAGAAGACATGAGTGGACTGCAATCTTTACAATGAATCAGCATGTTTCTATCTAATGAGGAAATGTAACGAGGAGGACATGTTTTTGTGCTGATGTCTTTGATTGTATAATTGTAATTGAGCGAGAGATTGCCTGTAATCATAGACTGTAATTGAGTAGAGGATTTGAGTGAAGTTGCATCATATGATGCTGATGACTTATTCCAACACTGGAAAGCTTTGGTATCATGTGTTTATGAATATTGAATGAAAGAGGTATCTAGGCAGAAATCGGCCTCTGCAGCTGAAACGATTTGTCCCCGACAATCGTCCGTCTCTCTCTCTCGCTCTTCTGTCTCTGACAGTAGACTGTAGTTCCTAGCATGTTGTTATAATATTGTGAGCTGTGTCTCTCTTGCTGCCGGCACATTGTAATGAAAACAGTTTTCTTTTCCTCTGAGCCCAAAATACAAATGAGCATTGTTGTAGAAGCAGGTGGAGAATGTAAATAGACTCTTCAGTCCACCTGTGCCATGAGGTCTCATGAGTAGAAGCTTCACAGATGGAAACTAAAGTGAACAACTCAAAACAAAGATGGAGAAAAATACAAAAATAGTCAAAGAAAATCTAGGTACAAGCAGGAGAGTCTCTTCTGTGTGAGAGCAAAGTTCACAGCATGTAGCGATGTTATGAAAACAGCTGGTGGACAAATGTGCACTTTAGTATCTTTGTACTTTCTATCCTTTGTTGTGAATGATGTCAAAAATAAAATACCACTTGTAAAATAGTCTATTGAAATTAATGGCTCCTGCTGTTTTCTTGACAGTACCACCACTGTGCAATAAAATAGAAATGCAAGAATAAGTTTAATGTCTAAACACTGAAAAATATAATAAGTTTGCCTCCTGCAGATGTTTTCACTGCAGCTGGAGTAAATAGTAACACAAAGTGAAGAAACAGCTTCAGTGGCTCTGCGAGAACTGAGTGTAATAAATGTGCTGTCAGCCTTTCTTGGCTAATACAGCACACTTGTATGCACACACAGAACTGGTTTTCTCCAATGAGACCAACCAGAGCGGCTTCACTTTGATCTCTGACATGTTACAGTATTGATACAACACATACATATGGGATGAAGTAGTTGCTTTAGATTCAGCTCTTGAAACGCTGTATACTCAGAGGACGTCCATGCATCTGTATAGTTTAATTGGACGTCAAAAAGTAGGAAATCAGGGCACAAATAGAATTCTCACAAAAATAAAACCACTCATGTGCATATTTTCCTTTTTTTTTCTTCAGCAACTAATTATGTCACGTGTAATTAAATGTGTATTGTTATAATGTTGCTGAACATCATGGAGGGAAAAAGTCAAACTGTGCTGATGAGACTTTAATTTAATAATAATAATAATGAGGTGTTGTCCTCCTTCACTGTCCAGCAGTGAATCTGCTCAGTCTCCTTGTATGAGCTGCTGAATGAAATGTGATGAGCCTGAGAAGCTGCTTCAGTTAGAAACACACACACATAGTGTCTTCCTCTGTGTAGAAGCGTGTCGCTAGGTGGCGCTAATGTCCGCGTTACAGCAGCAGCAGCACAGACAGCGTGAGTCTCCAGCTCGAGAGTTCATCAGCGCTGTTCACTCTGGGATTTCGTCCTCCGCTCGGCTTCACCTGCCCCGCTTTCTCCTCTGGAAATAAACCGCCGCAGACGGAGCTTCGTCGGGAAGAGAAGAGCGCGGATTTACCGGGGCACCATGCTTTACTCCTGGATACACACCGTGTGGATCCCCGCCGTCGCTTTCCTCTTTGGATTTCAAGGCAAGGGGTGGTTTCATTCTTTTTCCATTTCATGTCCCGGCGTTTTGTCACCAAGAAACAGCGCAGTTGAGAGGGAAAGTGCAGCCACGGTGGATGTTTGTTGTGAGTCCGTCTCGTGCAGACTTGAATAGTGAAGGCACGTGCACGCGTAAAGTCACGTCCTGTCAGAGAGACACGCGTGGTGTCTTCAGTGGGGAAAACTGCGTTTGCTCCAAATGAAGTTAATGGTGAGAAGCTGAGCTCAGTTTAAAGTTCTCTAGAAACACCTCACAGTTCCATCACGTTTAAACCACGACGTCTGGTGTCATGTGACCTATTGCATTCTCTTTGACTCTGATCTTGTGGAGGCAATGGCCCTCATTAGTGTGCGTGTGAGATTTGTGTTTGTGTTAAGAGAGAAAGAAGGGTTGAGGGAGAAGTAATGTGTGGTGGAAACAAGACTATGGTGAACAGTAGCAGGATCAAGAGAAGAAGGGATGGATGGAAGATAAGAAAGGATGAGTTGCATCGTCTGCTCGACTTTAGTAATTAAATGTCAGCAGTAAGTAATGGTGCTCTCCATGCAGTACGTGCGTTGGCTTTAAAAGCAATTGTGAGTATGTGGTAATGGTTTGGTGACCTGAAGAAGCAACAGTGAGAAAAAAAGAAAAAACTCAGTTTGACTTGATGAGAGAAAAAACACAAGCATGTGTTCAGAGGCGGTGCTGGAATCGGTCAGTGTTTACAGTGGGGATTTCACCGATTACACAAGTATAATAGTATGAGTCATTGGCTGAAACCATTGGCTGAAACTAACGGGATTTGAAGCATGTTGCATCATGTGTCTTCTTCCAACACTGTGAGAATGGGAATTACCTGAAACCGACTTGACTCATTCCTGAGAATCTGAATCAAACATGAGAAGATAGTGTAGTTTGAATCCTTTGTCTCACTACTGGGGGAAAAAGTAATGATTTTAAGCTTGTTCGGTTAGGGTTAAGACAAAGCAGGAGCATTATCGTAGTATTTGCACGACTGACTTCAGACCACTCTTCTACTTTCTCTGTCTCTCTGCAGGTGCTCAAATGTGAATTATAGTTTCTCTGGAAACACAAAAACGAGATTAGATGTCTGACATTGAACACTGTGATTTCATTTACTTCACTCTCAGATAAGAGTGAAGATGAGCAAGTCAATGAAAACTAAACAGTTTTTATTTTTTTACTAAAGTTCCATTAGATAACATTTTCATTTTTCTCTCAGATCCCTTTCTGGTGTTCTGTTCCTTGCTGTACAGTTCTTTTTTCATGACTTTAATGGTGTTTGGCATCATGCCATTTATCAAACATAAAGAGCGATTGAAATAGACAACATTTTTTGCAGCTCTTCTTTATCCTGTGGTGGGTCCAGACTTATGCAAATCAAAGCTTCTGTAGAAAGAGATTTCAGCTAAAAGACCTGAGCTGTGATGTGTCCATCCATTAAATGGACATACACATCCAGTTTCTTTTAATCCTTATTCACACAGGTAATCCCAGTGCAAACTCTCTCTCTCTCATACTGTGTGAATTCACATAGAGATAGATTTGCTGGAATGAAGATTTTATTTCTTCTTCTGCTGCTTTTGGCTGTTGAGTTGATAAATTAATTCAAAAGAAAAAAAGGATGACTTGGAGCAATACATTTCTTCAAATGAGACTCGGCTGAGTCTCAATTGCTGTTGAATTGCTCCTGAATATGTTTCACTTTTACAATCTTTAATGATTTTCAGCTGCAGGTGAAGCAGCCGAGCTGATGTGATGAAAGGAATCAACAGAGCTGAGTCCCATTCTTCAAATGTCAATACTTGTTAAAGCAAAACCTGCAAAAGTGGAGGTTTAATGACACTTGGCTGAACCTAGACCAAGACATTTTTTACTGTGAACGGCATAAATACACTGTGTGAAATATGAGCACGGTTTCTGATCCTATCATTTAAAGCCAGGAGCTGCTGAAGATGTCAAAATAAATGTAGTATTTATGTACACATTTTAAACTTCTTTTATTTGTACTTGAATAAGTAACCATAAATGCTCGGCATGTTTCCAACGCTTTGCCCTCATCTCATATGAGCACCAAGTCATTGGTGATACTTCATTCTGGATTAACTAATCTATCTTCAAACCTCATTTATCTTGAGTTATTGAAGCCACATTGGGAGAACAGGTTGACGAGGATGTTTCTGGAAACTGGTACAAACACCGTGCAGACGGTCTGCTCTCACTGTGTTGAAGCCAAATGCAGCGATTTATTTCAAGAACAGTCCCCTGTGTTGTTTCTCTAAATATGTTCCAGTAGATTTGGTTTGGAGAACTGACTCACTCTCTCACATTCATATGCCAAAATGATCGTACTTAGCCCCTTCACACTGACATGGTCCCCATTCGCACCAAAAATAAATAGGTTCAAAACCTGCGAAGTTGGTTCCCAGTGGGAACTTTCCTTGAACCTCATCTGTTACGCCATCACTGGTCATGTGAACGACAGATAACCTACTGAAAAAGGTGAAGAACAAAAAATGCATGCGTGCAAGTGCAATGTGATCCGCCATGTTTCCACTGTCGTGTTTACTTCAGCTCACGTTGTCCATTCAGTAACGCTGGCTGTTGATGACATAGGGTGGTGGAAGTTTGGTTCTGCTTTACTGGTGTGAAAGCAGACTGGTTCCCTGACAGCGCCAAGGTTTGGGATAGAACAAGAGCCTGAATAGGAACTGTGTTCCTGTCAGTGTAAAAGCACAAACAGTGGTTTTTGAACCAGAATTACACACACACACACACACATACACACACACCAGTGGGTTGAATGATAGGATGATAGACTGCATCTGTCACACAAGACGGTTTGTGTGCATATCTTTTCATGGTGTCTAAGATTAAAGACATATCTTCACTTCAGGTGTCGTACATTCAGTGTGTTGTGTCGGCCTGGATTGATGTTGTCTGTCTGAATCGGCTGAAACACACTGTATGTGTTTGGATTGGAATGATGTGACTGAATTTGTATGAAGTTTACAATAACATGTTTTTGCTCACTTATGTGATGTCATCAATTCAAATATTGCAGTTTAAAACCCAACTAGCCAAGTTCACCTGGACTGGTCTACATTAGAACACGTGTCCAGTTTAAAGATTTTTCCTTTCATTTCAGTCTTTCTCACTGACTAATTTACACTTAGCAAAGTGGGTTTGATGAGCTGCTGTGCTTGATTTCTCCCGCAGCCACTGAACACATCAGGTTTATTCTGTGATTCATGTCGCTCGTATCAGACTGTGAAGCTTTGAAGTTGAACATCTGTACATCGTATTCACAGAAGACTTCAGCTGGGCCACACAGCTTTATAATTAGGGATGGGAATTGATAAGAATTTAATTTAACGATTCCGATTCCATTATCGATATTGCTTATCGATCCGATTCCTTAACGATTCTCATTGGGTGAGGGAATAAGTACAAATGTGTTTATTTGTATTAACTCTCTTTACTATCTGATTTTCACATGAATTGGTACAGACAAAAAAAATAAATGATTGGCTTTTTAAGCCCAACTGCCATTATGTGCCATAAAAACTAAAAACATTTGTTTATCCTCACCTCAGTCATTTTATTCTTCCCTGCCTCTGTGAACAGAGGAGCTAGAGGTGCAAGAGAGCAACTTGCTGCGGCCTCTGAGCCAGCCAGACTCTGGCCGTCATCATCATCATCTAAATTTGATGGACAATGACATTGGAGATTATCCGTATAGTAAAAGTTTACACAATGAAATGGCGCTCGCATTAACTAAGTAGACGGGACCTGTCCTGCCTGGAGAGTCGAAAGTTACCTTCGGCATTAATAACAGATGACGCCCCGTTAGCTCTGCTGCTGCTGCTTGACTGCTTGGATTGTATCGGATTTTACAATTTTATCTGGCCGGTAACATTGTCCACCAAACTCTGTGAACTAATTCATTTTTGGAAATGTAACCTTGGCTGAAAAATAACTATGGACATCCACAAGTGCATCAAAAACTGAACTTTAAATTAGCCCTTCCTAAATGTGAGCTGGCACTACTCTGTTCTCTGCCCACAGAGAGAGTGGGAACAGCATCTTTGTCTCAGTCGTAGTTTTTGTCCCTTGAACTCTTTGGCTCGATGGATTAGCGTCCAACATGTTCTTGAAGCAGAGGTGTGAAATAAATGAGATTAACGGGGGATGATCAGAGTGAGACAAACAGACACCATGTTGTCTCGTATCTTATTTCTGCCAGAAAAAAAAAAAGCAGCAGCTGTAAAGCAACACAGGAGCCTGAAGGCATCAACAAACCTGTCAGCCACAAAGTGTCTGGAAGGAAATACTGTATCGTTGTTACATCACAGATTTACATGATCTTTTCACCCTCTATCAATTATCTCCTTAACCATGAGTTGAATAAGTTAATAACCAATTTTCAGTTAATTGTTAATCATAAAATGACAGAATATACACGTTTTTTGCACATTTGCGGCACATAAGTTGTGTGAGCCTAATAAAACAGTGTGTCTGCCTGTCATTAAGTCAGGCTGCATAGAAACACTCTATGGGGAAATGTGGTGCCTTGGCTTTCTACCAGTCAACAGCGTTTGCATTTCAATGCTGTTAAATGCATTTCAAAACTCCCGGTCCACAAAGAGTAGCATCATGGCTGTAGCTGCACTCTCCAAGAGTAGGTGCAGCTCAGAGGAGTTCATGTGTGCCCTCCGCTGGTGTATGTCGTAACTACACCGTATGCAAGGGACGGGCGAACAGAAAAAGACGTTTAAAGAATTATTTAATAACTTCTCAATCGGTTAAATTCTCATCACAGAAGGTCTTTATTAAGCCTACTACCATTCATTTATTCATTTCCTTTTTGTTAATGTCTTTTTTTTTTCAAACAATTTCAGTCAAAGACTGTCACCTGGACAAAAATCCAGAAGTGATTGACATGGTGTTATTAAGTTATATCAAGGTAACATTTTTTTATTTGCTTCAGTGAAAATATGAATTGAATAGAAAATCAGTAGAAACTGTAATTGACTACTGAAGCATCCATGGTGGATGATACAGTCATACTTCTCCTCCACAAAACCTCATAATAAAGCACGATGCATGGATTATGTAAACGGTTATCAGCGGTTACAGTTCAGCAAGAGTTAATTAAGAACTGATTATTAATTGTGAGCCTGAAATCTTATTAAACTCATACGTGCTGGTGATGACTCACAAGGTCTGTGAGTGTCTGTGCGTGCGTGTGTGCTCATCACAAGGCTAGTAGTTTAGATTCCTTTTTGATGTAGTGATAACGTTTATCGTTTGCCGTAACTGTGACTGTCAGAGCATGCTTTGGCATAATCTATCTGTGTCTGGCTCCTACGAAAGAATGCATGTCTGGTTCAGGATGGGCTTAGACAAAAATATGGGATGCCTGTTGGGTTCACTCAATATTCTCTGGGGCTTGGTTGATTTCATACCGCCTCACTTCACCTGTTTGCTAATTAGACATGACTGGCACTGTCTCCTTAAATCATGACAACAGTTTTGATTGCCTTAAATGTCGGTGGCAAAAAGTAACACAGGCACTCTTTGATGTACTTTTGCTTTTACAACGTCCCTGGTAAATGCATCATAAGTGGTCTACGGGAGAAATTGCATGGAATTAGATTTGTGTCAATATTTTCAAACAACACTTTTAAAGAAGCAAATAAAATATCAATTGAATCATTAAAAACTATTGTATTTGATTGTTTGAAAATACACTTGTTCTTTGCGTTGTGGTTTTTTGTTTGTGATTGGATTGGCTATTGAGTTGGACCGGAAGTAGACAGTCTCGGAGTCACTGTCCGTCAAGAACGTATAATTGTAAGTGTTTAATGTTTGTCAGAATATAAAAGTTAGATACTAGCAATTATTTTGTCGAATGTCAAGGGGAAAACCTGGGGAACGAGGCCCACCCATGATCAGAATCACAGACAAACAACCACACTGCAAAGAACAAATCAGGGAGCACAAGTGTATTTTCAAATTATAAAATCCAATATCTTTGAATGATTAAATCAATATTTTATTTGCTTCTTAAAAAGTGTTGTTTGCTTTGTGACAACGGGTTGTTTGGAAATAATGACACTGATCAAATTCCATAAAAGTGTTGTTTCAGGTCAGTTTTATTGCGTCTTCTCCTCCAGTCCCCCTTGAACTTGCCCGGTGACATTAGGTATGTGATAAAGAGACACAGATGAGTAAAAAGCAGATAAAAATTGAAATGTACATTCGTCTGGGAACAGTCACCCGTGTTTGATTTTGAGTTGGAGAAAATTTGGGAACAGAATTATGTTCTACTTTTAGATGGGAATCTAAAGAGTCTTGAGTTTTCTAAAAAAAGACACACTTCAGCAAAATGTTAAGTGGCTGCATTAAATATATGCTATAGACAGTTCAGTGGTGAACACAGGAGGCAGTACGACTTCACATTCACTTAATCACATCGCAGCTCGACATATATATACACGGATAACTGCAAACAGTAGCATGGTGAAGTTGTTATCTGAGTGGCGCAGTGACATAATCCAGCCTTTGATGAGATGAAGGCATCCAGTTGTTTAATTTCCTGATGGTGTTGAGGTGTACGAAAATGATCAAACCCCCTAACGCCTCCTCGCCACTCTTCAGCCAGATGCTTCACGTTTCTGTTACTAACACAGCGACTCTTTCCTGAGGCGATCTCACACCACAGAGACACACAAAGCCAGGAGTCGTGAGGTTCAGAGAATCTCTCTCGCGCTGCGTTTTTCTTTCTCTGCCTCTTTGATAATGAGCTTCCATCACGTTCATCTCTTAATGCAGTCCAATGAGAGAGTGGCCTCAGAATTGGATTAGAGGCCACTGATTGCTCTCTAATTAGACAGTGATGGGAGGCTTATGTACTGAAAGTACAAAGTTCCTGTGCTCGTCTCGCTGAGACAACTTAGTTTTGTGATTATGATGGATTTCCATCTTTGGCGTGTCACATTTCGTGATGTTCCGTTTTGTTTGTGGCGTGCAGCTCTCTGCATCTTTCTACTCCAGAGCAGTGATTATAGCCTGAGTATCACATGACATCTGACGCTGTATCAGAACAGTCAAGTCCTTCAACATCACAGCATTTCACTGTACACTGAACATGTGTGTGTTCCTCGTGCCTTGCATCTTAAATGAGTTGCAATTCAGGGAGTAGGTGAATGTTGCAAATTGCACCTTTTTTAATTGTTGCTGAAGCCATTTTACATGGAAACGAAATTTAGTTTGAAAGTGGAAATGAGGTTTCGTTCTCAGTAGTTCAAGTGTAGCAGCATCTACAGAGTAGATTCATGGTGCAGACATTCATTCCTGTCATGTTGTTGTGTATTGTTTCTGCTCATGATTCGTCTTGACCACACAGTGCCGCTCAGATCGGGGTCTATTCTGAATTATGTCCTCTTACTGTGTGCATTGTGTTTATGTGACACATCCGTGATGTATGTGTGCTCTGTTATGTCCTGTGCACTTGAAGTGGAGACATATTCATCTCCGCAGTATCTCTTTCATGTTGCTTGCTCTAATTTAGAGAGATTCTCAGAGAACAGAAAACCATCAGTCAAACACAACTGCTACCTTTTGTTGCTGTGAGTGGTTCAGTCTCCTCTGACACGTTTGTCTGACTGTGATTTATTTCCTTCAGGCAACGTGGAAACTAATTTATAACAAACAACAGGACTCCTTAATAAACAACTAATGGTTTTGTTTGAATGTCTAACAGCTGACTGATCAATATGATCTAATTAAATAAACTTTGTTTAGACTGATAACATAATGAATGTGTCCTTCACGGAGTGATTAGACTCCATTTTCCGGCTCTTCTGTCTCACTCGTGGTCAATGAAGAAACAAAGTGATATTGTCAGTGCACAGACAGTGGATAATAGAGTGGGCTTTTTTTTTTCTTCTCCGAACCAAACAACAACGCCGATGTTGTTGTTCGTGATGACTCATTAATCAGTTGATCTAATGCGTTGTGAAAATCATCGTGTAAATATCGGAGCAATGTCAGTGACGGTCAAAGCAGCCATTTGCTAACTCCTGTGACGATGTAGTTTCTCAGTAATGGTTTCACTGTGCCACATAATGAACAGAGGAGCATTTTAGGTACGAGCTGAATTACAGCCGTGTTCCTGCTGGTCACTGACACTGTGGATCATTAGCTGGTTTGGTCCATGAGCAGTGACACGTTCAAGCGAAGCTCAGTGGATTGATGGTCTCCGTCGTCTCTTCTTAGACAGGTCTTCATATGAGCTGTCAGTCCACCACCAAACACCCATCAGTTCATTTCTGCAGCGTCTGTGCTGTCAGTCTTCTCTCTCACACTTTCACTCATGAGGGGATTCACCTTCCTGATACACAGTAAATGACTGATGGTGTGCAAATATACTGTAGTGATAGCTGCTGCACCACAGACACTCACCGTTATCCCAACTCCATAAGTTAAAAATAATTTAGATATATCCACAATAAGTGCTATTTTACTGTTTAGAGGGTCATATGTGCATTTATATGCAAATGCACATACATGAACCTGCCCTAATCAAGAGATTATGTAGCTCTCATTACTCATATTGATTTGAGTTATTTGTTAACGCAGTGTGGGTGGATGAAAACCCTCTGATGGTTCAGTTCAGCTCCTCCACCTACACAAAGCCACTGAACTTTAGACCAATCGCTGGTGAAAGTTTCCCAAGCAAAAATCGATCACTGGTGTGTTAACTTCTCTGTCTGATATGTTTAAAGTCTTGTTTTCCATTCCGGCTAATGGTAATGACAACATCGCCTGCCTAGGTAGATAAATGTTGGTTATGCAGCCTGAATCACAGGTATTGACTAAACAGGAAATTTAATCTTGGTTATTGGAGGAACAGCAGTTATTTAAATAGGTTAGTTTCTATTAATGTGTAAACAAGCCCAAGGCAGCGTCAGTATTTTAAAATGGAGGGTCTGTCGTGATATCTTCTATGAACGCCGGTCGTGTATCATCACAGTAAAGAAATATTGGGCTATTGACTGTTTTACTGCTAGGTTACAACAGAATAACTCATCTAAATGATCTTTCACTATAAAGCTTATCTCAGTAGTTGTATTTGTTATCAGTGGACTCAGTGCGGGCAAAACCCAGATTAACAAAAGGTGAATATTCGCTGTGAAAAAAGCCCGTTTTCCTCTCTCTCTCTTTCTTTTTTGCGAGTATTTGGCTGCAGATCAATGTAAAGACACGTTTCAGTTACTGTTGATTTCTTTCAAGGCCAAAACAACATAGAAATGTTGACTGCACTGCTTGAATCGCCTTTGTTGACCATTTGATTGGAGAACCACTAAAGGGACCATTAGGTTAAGTTATGTTGTGCTTCTTTGTATTTCACTGGCAAATGAGGCGCTGCATCAGTACACAGAGACTGATGTTAGCTAGTGATTCAATATTGTCCTATTAACCCAAACCCTGATTGAAGTTGGCGGTAACATCTGCTATTTTGACTCTCTCTACAATAGGTAACATACTGTATCTGTGGTTTTTACCATATGTGAGGAGGATTGGACGTCACTAAACCCACTTTCAGTGTTGTCTCACATACATTTAATGGACTTTGCTCTTTTAGTGCTGGCACCAGTGCTCGGACTCTCATTTGAAAGGATGTTCACCACACTCACAGGCTCAGGTGTGGACGTAATTGTTTGTGCGAAAGACAATCTGGGGAAAATTGTCTATCCAGTTTGAACTAGTAGGTCTGACGCTCCTCTCCTCCTCATATCAGTCGGGGATTAATGAGCACATTAGCCACCTTTATTTTGAGATGAGTCTCAATAAGCCACTCTGAAGACACTGAAGACAATTTCCTGTATTTATTTATTTTTAATTCTAATCACATCAGAGGCTTCTGCTTGTAATAAAGTTTGAAACATGAAGGATTGTTTTTGTTGTGGTTGCATGTTGCACTGTCCTGACACCACACCTCTTCCCTGTGTGGTGTCAGACATTTGAATGTTTACCTAAAAATGACAACAAGGAGCTGTAATGCTGAGAACGTGAGTCATTGATCATCCATCCTCCTGGTTGTTGCACACTTGTATTCACCTTGTCTGTGGTCTCCAACAAAGGCATAGTTCAGAACACATAGTGAGTAACCTATATGCATAGCGATGTACTATTAATAATAATATTAATATAGTAATATGAATAGTAATGAGGGTTTCTGACAGCTTCTTACCAGTTCTTTACACAGTTACCTTCATCTCACATATGCTGCAGCTTTGCCTTGCATAACAAAACTAACAGGTGGGTAACGTCTTGTAGTTCATACTCTTTTTGCCAAGTGAGGAATAGTTTTTTCTTCTCTTTGTCTGTGCTCACTGTGAACACTTGTGTGTTTGTGTGTATGTATTAGGGATGCACTGAAATGAAAATTTGTTGACCAAAACAAAAGAAAATGAAAATCAGGAAACACCTTTGCCGAAAACCGAAACCGAAACAAATGATATACTGTGTATAGATATTGTATATCGGTTAATATTCATGCTTCAAAGAATAAATCATTTAAGAAACTATGAGGATCTCATCGAACATGTCAGACAACGATGGTGCATGCTGTCATCTGGTGCAGACAGATGAGCCTTTGTTTTCTGCGCACCGCACCTGCGCAGTAATGTAGTAAAGTAATGATCGAGTAGGATCGAGTACCGTCGCGATGGAGTGCTGACAGACTCTTAAGAGTGCACTTTTCATTGTTTTCGCTCCGTGGTCCTTCTCAACCTCTTTGTGTAGAAGACGCTTTAGTGCTGCAATTAAGGCAATAACGTCATCAGATGAGCTGATCTTGAGTTAGATTCTTTAGTTAACTGCTTACAGGGGTGAAGTGAATGTCGCGGGGAGTTCATAATCTGTGCTGTATGCAGCCAAGTTTCACTTCCAGCATTTAATAGGTGCTGTTCCACCGTGTACTCACATGTTGTTGGAATGTTTTATTGGTGTTCCAAACTGATATTGGACACACTCTAAGCGGGAATAGATGGGCGTATGCTGTCAATGTTAAAAGTATTTTGATTTTCGTATTTCGATTTCGATATTACGTATATGTGTATATGAATGTGTGTGTGTATATATATATATATATATATATATACACACACATGGTATACATGGTCTGTACTGCTCTTACTTGATCCAGCTCTCCCCTCTGCAGTAATCTATAGATGCCTCAGGGCTTCATTACCCTATTTATTCCTGCTGAAGATCAGCCTCATTTGTCACGTCTGTTGCTCTGCATTCTAAACGTATTTTATTTATTAGTAAACTTTGCTTAAAGAACAGAAAAATGAGGAGGAGAATATGATTTGACGTGTCCAAGTCAAAGAGAGAATAAAGTAAAGACAAGGCTGATCGATGTTTCTTAGAATATAATACGATGAATTAGCTGTGGTAAATTGAAGAGATTGATCGTGTAACTCGGGGGCGTCCCAGCAGGTAGTAATGCACGGTGTGGACCCCCCACTGGATTACCAGACACTCGGTTGTGTTCTGGCAAGACTCCGTCTCGGACAGCTTCAGTCTGCAGGGTGAAAGTGAGAGAGATGTTAGGTGTTTGCAGAAGCGGCTCGCCACAGAGGATTTGTTTCACTTTATCAAACGCCAGCTGGCACGGAGCTTTACGAGTGAGGCCGGTCAGGGGGCTAGTCAGGTCATTTATCAAATTTGTGTAGAAATGGGTGCAGACTGGGGTGCAAAACAAATCGCCCACCAAGTCTCACGTGTGATTCATAAAACGTGTGCATGTCACTCAATCCGGGTGTGCGGCTCATCAGCCTTTGATCAATGTGACAGCTGGAAATTAACATCATTTGAATAACACAACGTTTAGGAATTACTGTACTTAGTAGCTGACGTCACAAATGTGTGACATGCTGGTGAATCGTTCCGCGGAAGGGCCATGAAAAGTACTGTATATATTTCTCTCTATTTCTTTGCTTTCCGGTATCTATCTTCTACCTCTTTATCCTCCACATGATGGTTGCACGGGGTGCTGTGCCAATCACAGCTGACATAGGGCAAAAGGCGGGGTCACACCTTGGAAAGATTGCCAGTCCATAGTTTTTGAATATTCTAGATATCACAAACGGTCCAGGAGTTGTGGTAATGAGAAGTACTCATGCCAAATCCTGTCGGTGAGGACAGGGTTGGTAACAGAAGGCTTAAGGTAAAGAAAAAAAAAGGACAGACCTCCAAATTGCATCTTGCCGTATATACACATATATGTTGTACCATAGACATTTCTGTCTTTTTAATCAGATGAAGAGTCATGCTCCAGCCTGGAGCTCCACAGCGCCAGGCGACCACCAGCTGACAGAGAGGACATGTCCATCACCTTCAAAACCAAGACAATGGCAGACGTCCTTGAAAAACAGGGAGACAGCCGTTGGTTAATTACTGACATAAATCACTCACTGTTAGCAATAAATTACACACTTAAAGAGATCAATGGGAATCCTAAAACGGGCGACAAAGAAATAACAAATGAAATGATGTTGTGCAGTGTGTGACTAATACTGAATGCCCTCCTTGCCAAACATCAGTATTTCATGGTCACATTTTAGCAGCACTGAACAATGTCCTGTCTCCTCATCCTCCTACTCTTAGATGCAGCTGCACCGGACAGTTCTGTGCAGATGAGCTCATCTGGGTGCACTTTATTATTTCACAGACGTAGCCCTCTGCCCCTCAGCAGCCTTTCAGTGTCACCTGTGTGCGTAATTGCACGCGGAATTGATTGAACTGAACTGCTTGTAATTATGTCACCTAGTCTATCGACATAGTAATAATAATAATGATAATAATAATAATCCTTCACCTTAAAATACATATTTAAGTGCTGTCTAAGTGGCGGTACATTATAATTATTGTTGTTCTTCTCTCGGCTTCACCCTTTGGGGGTCGCCACAGCCGATCATCTGCTACCATCTTGTCATATCCATTGTTCTTAATAACAAAATTCAACATTTTTTCTGTGCAATATCAATTATTATTATTATTATTATTATTATTATTATTATTATTGTTATTATTACCTAATAATAATGATGCACTCTGTCACACACTATACTGAGTCCACTGTCATTCCAAACTTAATTCGTAATTCCAAGCAGTTTGTGTGGACATGGTCATGTTTAATACCTTGTTTATTCCACGTTGCTTTTGGTAATGTCATTTATGCAAGATATTCTGAGCTGAAATGTTTGTTCAAACCATTGATGTGCCAATTTGTGTAGCTATATTGTGAGCTGTGCTCAAGGTTTTTTTTTTTCATCCTTGTTCTCAAAAGGGCAAAGTTTGTCTTCATAATGGTGCAAAAATATTTCCATTGCGTGCTTTGGATTAAAGGACATTTCAAATTGTCTTGAAGAGACAGGGCTAAAATATTGGTGTTAAACTTACTTTGTAGAGGTTTAAGCGATGCCTTTTTTGTGAGCTTATTTAAAGGAGTAGTCACATTTTTTAGTTGTGGGCAGCTTTTACATAAACCAATCATTATGATGGTAGTTCCGATCACATTCCTGGGTAACTAGTCGATTGTTGAGTTCCATCCACATCAAAGTTTCATCAACTTAAAGTGTTTCATTTTGATTTCCCCAGTTATAGCTCTAACCTCGTCTGTTGCAATAATTGTGCTCAAGCTAATTTTAAAGTGGAAGTTTTAAAGCAAACCGAGTTTGGTGAAGAGATCAGAAGGATCCCTCATGAGGTTACGAACAGCCATACAATGCAGACACGGACAGAAAAAAAAGAACTTGTATACATAAAAAAAAAAAAGGAAACTATGTGAATCTGCTAAGTGAGTGTTGAGTATTGTGCAGGAACAGACTGCACCATAATCACGAGAGAATGGCGACAGCTGGAAAGACAGTTGGTTGCTGAGAAGGATTGGAGGATGGGGAATACGGACCTGGCATTCGGAGCTGTTCTCTCACACGAGCCTTCAGTACCATGAGTACAGTTTGATGTATAAAGAGGTTCATCTGGAGCCACCTGACAGGAGGTGGTCATTAAACAAACACAGCACAGAGTTTGTAAAAACAAGTGATGACTTGAGATGAATCTGTTGCATAAAATAGTGAGGATGGATACTGGCACATGACACAAGACATTTGGTTGGTTATCTTGGTTAACTGTGCCCTGCCGTTTATGCAACATTGAACTGATGCAACCAAACTGTTGCCTGATGGAGGATAAGCCAGCTGCACCCCATGTGCTGCTCTTCAACGGATGGCTGTGCAATCTGACCAGAATATCATGTCCAAGTGTGATTTTATATCCAGATAACCATACATACTCCTTTGCTGGACCATTTTAGTTGGGCCCATGCCATTGCAGCTACACTGTAAGATATAACACCACCTGTTACCTCATCTTATCTTATCTTATCTTGGTTCCATATAGTGTGCCATGTTCAAAAAAACCCTCTTCAACACGAGAGCAGGCAAGTACAGGATTTCGTTCATAGGTTGTGAAAGTGTTCAGAGTATTTTGTGCGTTTATTTGTTGGGTGACACAGAGACACTTTTAACTGACAGGGAACTAGTAGACATATCTGTAGTGGCTATAGCTGAATGTGACTGTATGTAACATACACTTAAGAGCAGAGGTGGTGTGAATTATATGAATACAAATCTACTATGCTATATTTATTTATTTTATTACCATTTACTATTATTCATTACTATGCAGAATATCTATTTTTACACATTTTGCTTGCAGTGTCCACACTTCTATTGTAAACGACACTATTGACTAGCATACTATACAGTATATTGTTTTATGACTTGTTTTATTCGGGGAACACCAAATTCCAGTCTCACCTATAGGGCACCAAAATGCATAGGGCCGGCCCTGCTTAAGAGGACCAACATCAAGTGAACTTGAGAGCATTGTAAGGATTAGCTGCTGTTTAACATCATCCCTCCATCCACTTACTGTATACGTAGAAATACCTTTGTTCTGACAATGAAGAGAATTTATTTGGAGACTCCATTGGTAACTTGGGTTGACTTGGGTTTTTCTTTTTATTTATAACATGTAATTTTACTGAAAATTAAAATTCAGCAGCATGTACACTGTGAGGCAACCTAAAGAATAATAGAAATAGTAATAGTGACTCTGTTATTTAGGGGCATCCTCCTTGCTGCTCTCTTAACTGCACTAAACCCTTTTCAATTAGATTGTTTTAAAGTAATTTTATATTTTTAGCACTTCAACACTGGAGCACCTCAATAGGCAACACCTACATATTTTATTTAGCTAATTCTGTAAATGCATTTGCATATTCATATCCAAAGTAACTGCTCACTATTTTAATATACATATATATAAATGTTTGCCAGCCTTCTTTCTCTTCTACCAACCAGTTTGATAAGCTCATCTCAAAATTGTTATTTAACTACCAAACTATGTTGCAGTAAGTGGAGTAGTAGTAGTAGTACAGCAGCAGCACACTCGCTCTTATGTAATTACACTGAGCACTGGAAACTTTTGTTTTGGCTCCCATTTCCCATGTAAGATTTCCTCTTTGCAAACAAACAGCTTATTTTCCTCAGCGTGAACTTGTTAAAAGTCTGTACTAAGTGGCAATTTATTGTGACCTGTCCAAGACACACCTGTGCAGTAATCATGTCTCACCTGTCAGGTGGATGTATTATAGTAGTAAAGGTGTAGTGCTCACTGCAGATTTAAACAATAAAAATTGGAGAGAAATAAACCTTTTGTTTTCTTATGTATTTTACTTCAGTCCATGGAAATTGTTGTTGTATACAAACATATCATATTAATATTGGGCATGCAGGTAGTCATGACAAGCAGCAAGAGTAATGTGGTTTCCTAATGTAGTGAACTTTATATAGCAGCTAAAGAACATACAGTTAATGACTGTAAATGACCTCAAGTGAGTTGAAGTTGAAAACTTACTCCAACCATTATATAATGATGACACACACAAACAACTGTTTACCCTCTGCTGTGCCAGACCTGATTTTTGTTTCAACAGTCTGTCTATTAGCAAAAAAGTTTCTCATTCAGACTGCATCATCGAGGAAAGTTCAAGCGGTGTGGTGCAGAGAACAGCAGCAGATGTGATTGATGCATGGAGGCATGTGGTCAGGCAGTGGTTTTGGGCCGCACTCGGTTTGCTCTGCGTTCAATGGGCAGAGCATGAATTTTTAATACCAGTCGATGATGTACATTTAATTGTGGGAAGCCAACATCTTGATTTAAGTGTGTTGTGCAGCCCTGATTTGAGGTTGCTGAGAATGTCGCTTTGGTTCTTCATATATTTATTGCGCACAGGCCAGAAGCCTTTTCTTTCCTGAATGTGTGCAACTATGTAGAAGGGGTGCAAACTAGGGCTGGACAGACTAATTTCATTGTTGATAATTGTCGATTATGTCATCACACAGCTTTATTTGTGCTGTGGACCTGAACTTCATCTTTAATCTTATACAGAGTGAGACTCATCACTTTCTAGCTGTCTTTGATGGTAGCTTAACAACATGGGCTTTTGGGCAGCTAAGACGGAAGGAAGTTGGCTTGTAACTAAGAAGTTCCCGGTTCAAATCCCAGAAAAGGCCAAAGGCTGGGGTGCCCCTGAGCAAGGCCCCCAATCCCCCATTGCCCCTCAGTTGCAGATAACTGCTGCCCACTGCTCCTGTAGAGATTGGTTAAATACAGAGGCCAAATTCACTATCACTAATTAGTGTGTGTGCTCAAAACAACTAATTCTAATTTTTATACAAAATGAGACATCTCACTTTCCATCTATCTCGGTTGGGAGTAATACTGTACATGCAGTGGCAGGTAAACATCAGAGCGACATAGCTGCTGCTGATCTAACATCCTCTTAACGTAAAAAATCGTCAACCCTAACCCAGGTATAACGTGTAAAAATGTGCGAGTTCACATATGACATGTCATCGTGTAGCTGGAACAGACATTGTAAAGCACAGAATTCATGACAGATGCCCTTTTCTTCTTATTAAGGAAAATGTTTTTCAACACTTTTTTCTTGTTCCTGATTCCTAAGTTTACAGGAAAATTGATAGTTGATTATTTTTTCTTTTTTAGATATCAGCACTCTGCCAGTCTTTAGATTTACATTTTAAATTAAAAAAATATACATATTGAAGCTTTTTTATTATACCTTTGAAGAGCTACCCTACCCAGCAGCATCCATCCATCCTCAGCTCAGTTTATTAAAAGCAATATTTTAGAATCACCTATTTTTATTGTCTTGAGTGCATGCCCAAAACAACCTCAAGGTAAATTGAAACGCCGGTAGCCAAAGAGTCATAATAATAATCAATTACTAGTTTGACTACAAAAACAATCGTTATTTGCAGCCCTAGTGTGAGCTATTTATTTGGATAAGCCAATGGTTGGAGACAGTTTATTAGGACACTCAATGAATGCCATTGAGGCAAAGTTTGACTTAAAGGTGGAAGCAGACTGGCACTCTGCTCAGAATCATTCACAGGT
Organism: Solea solea; assembly: GCF_958295425.1. Taxonomy (NCBI): domain Eukaryota; kingdom Metazoa; phylum Chordata; class Actinopteri; order Pleuronectiformes; family Soleidae; genus Solea; species Solea solea. Next base: position 8,448,680 of record NC_081140.1, on the reverse strand, counting down.
TAATTGCTGAGCTTCAGCTTTGAGCAGTCACGAGCGAGCCTGCACCCTCACGGCTTTACGTGAGAGGCCAGCACAAGTGCACTTCTCTAACACTCTTTAAAGAATAGTATAGAACATTAAAATTAAAATTGACTCTGCCATTAACAATACTCTATAGGAAATAATATTTGTGGCAAAATAACACTGCACTTAAAACCTGCTGTGCTGGACCTACTCGTACTCGAGATATAAAGCCTCATGTCAGTGTGTCATGTTTGTCCGCCATGCCTTCTTAATGTGATACTGCAAGGATCAGTGTTCTAACATTAACCACAAATGGCCTCTTCAGTTTTAATGTTGTCCTAGTGAAGCAGCTCTATGTTCAGGCCCATTGTGTCCTGATGAAATATGGATGCATCGCATTCTTCCCTTATCTTGTGAGGTCTCGTGTGCAGTCACACAACAGCTAAAATCCTCCATTATTGATATCAGTATTGCAGAATCTTCCACTTGGTGAGATCATGTCCCATTCATATGCCAGGTCTCTCTGCTCTCAGCCATGCGGGACTAAGCTGTTTCTCTGTGCTAAACCTCATTCAGCCTCTGACATTTTGCCATTTTCACTGGGGATGAGATCTTCAGTAAAAGGCATACGTTCTATCTGCTATCATCATTTATATATTTCACACTCATAACTTCAACATTTTCCAAGATTTTATATGTCCCTGTCTGTATGTCAAACAGGGACCGTTATTTAAGTCACTGTTTAGTGGTATTGTAGTCTTATCTCTACAAGCTTTATAAATGCACTTAATGCAGCAAGATTTTTATACATAGACAGATAAAAAAACAACCCACAAGATGCCAAAAAGAGACAAAGATGATTATCAGAATAGGGCTGTAATCAACCAAAGAAACTCATGGTCGACTGAAGCCCTGAAACCACTGGACGTTCTGTAGTCTTTTTGTCTCCTGTGGGTTGGGCTAATCCACAATACTGAAAACAAGTTCTCTGAAGACACGCTGTTATCTGCTCTGAAAACACCCCCATTAGCACTTGGTATATTCCTCCAGATGAAATCGAATTAACCATAGACTGTATGAAATTAACACGTCAAACAGTCGACCTATCATAATTTGAGTCGAACCAGAACGTATCGACCGATTAATCGACCAGTCGACTGGGACTATACAGCCCTAAATCAGAATAATGTGAACAATATCCTACAGAACCAAAAAAACAACAGCTCCAGCCTTTAAGGTTTATCATAGTGTACAAAAAAAAGGTGTAGACGGAATCATCTTTCCAAAGATGTTACAGAAGTGTTGTCCTGCAGAGCAGAGAGCAAAGTGTAACAGCTTGACCGAGTCAGTCATCTGGAAGCAAGTGTGCAGTGAAAACAGGCGATGATGGATTAAGAGGTCATGGACTTGCAGGCAGAGATGAGTCTCAGTGCATAAAGCAGCATTTTATCACACTTGGTTGAGGAGCACGTGTTGTAACTGCTTCACTAATACAAAAGACTGTATATCTAAATGTCCTGTCTTTGAAAGAGTTTAGCATTTTACTTTGAACATTGTTGAATTCTGTATTTTAAACTCATCACTATGCAGAGCAGAGTCGAAAACTTTGTATTAAGACACATTTCAAAACAGTCAACTGCAGTCAAAAACCCCATCCTACGCAAGCACTAAAATAGTAATGGGTGGAAAAACTTTCCATTTAAAATGTTATCTTTTTTTTTTTCCAAATTGTATTAGTCACCCGGCTTGCATAGAATATTTAAATATTTAAAAGTTGAGGAGCTAGTAGGTTCACATAGCATTTGCCAATTAATTCACGGTTAGTGGAAATCACATTAAATTCCACCTCTCACCTATAATGGTTCAGGTCACTGCTCACTAAAATGACACAGTATTTACATAATCAGATATTGCCCACATGTTGTTATTTTATATTATCTCCTTTGTCTTTTTCTCTTTAAATTTGACATCAGTCCAGCATGGTTATAGTATTCTAACTCTTTTTCCATCAGTCCTGATAGAATAACATGTCCACTATCTTTGTCTCTGGCATCAACCCCTTGTGTGATACATCCCCACTATTGCTGAACTTACTACTTTTTTGGACTATAGTTTCTGTTTCACTGGTGTGTTCTGTCAAGGAAGTAAAAAACCCTTATTTTAACCATAAAAAGGGCCAAAAAATGTCCTGTAAAAAAATGTACATTGCTTTTGCCCATTTTTCCGGAACAACTTTCAATGTCTGTCAGTTATTTACAAATTACTGCATGTTAAAATAGTGTATTAACAATTTAAAAGTTTCAATGAGAAAAGACTGTAGTTGTACATAAACACCAGCTTTTACGTGTTGAATTTAAAAATATAAACATTATAAAACATATTTTTAAAAAAAACACATTTGTTTGAGTCAAACATGGAAACTATGTACAGGCGTTTTTCCAACTCTCTGTTCTCTGTCAAAAAGGACGCTGATTCTCCGGCTTCCTGAACAGGGCGAGTGAAATTATTGTAATAACCACATGTTGTGGCTTTGACGGGCAACTTCTCCGCTTTCAGAAACAGTTGGAATTTTTCCGATAGCACAAACCGTCGCATAATTACGATAATACATAGTGTGCGATACGCTCAGTGTTAAAGGGTTAAAAGTCAGTGCCCCGTTTTTTAATTAGCTTGAGGTGTTTTTTCTTTGCTTTTTGTGAGTCAGAATAGTCACATATATTTGATCAGATTTGAACTTCTTTTGTTTGGCTTGAAAGCAAATTAAAAACTGCAGTTGGCAGCAGCGACTCGTCACAGCTTGAAGCAAAAATCACTGCCAATCCACTCACATTTACTCAAGTTAACAATCAAGCATTCAGCTTCACTTGTGTTCATCAAGAAAGTAATTATGACCTTCGTTGTGGCAATTTGAGCTTCTTTTTTTTTTTTTTTGTTGTCTGTAGCAAGACAAACTCTCACAGATGGACCATTTGTACTGGCGTTCAATCAAAACCCATGCATATAAAACTCAAACACAGCCATGAACAGAAAACCATTATTGAAAGACTGTGCACTGCTGCTCCATGTGCATAGTTCTGGTCCAGTGACGATTGGCTGATAACAGGTTTTCTCACCTCCCCTCACAGCGTACTGAAGTAAACAGGAAAAATGATTGCAGATATCAAAAGTACTAAATGTTGATAGGCAGAATTACTTAACTTAACTTTCACTTTCGATATCTGGCAGTTATTCAATCGTTTAGGAATAAGCTGGCGTCACAAACTTGTGATAAGCTGGGGAATCTTGTCTGTGATTGGACGGTCGTTCCACGGATGTACTGTGGGCTACCGTAATGACAGTTTTATGTGCGCAAAGCTCTTTTTCTCTGCTTTCCGTTATCCATCCATCCACCCATTCATCTTCTACCGCTTTATCGGCGGGGTTACACCCTCTTACATTCACACCAATTTAGCGTGACCAATTTACTGAATCCCCAAATTGCATTATTTTGGACTGTGGGAGGAAGCTGGAGAACCCATGCAAACTCCATGCAGAAAGGCCCTTGTTGGTTTAATAATATCTACTGTATACTGTATTTATTTTTGACGAGGGCAGGACACAGCCCATGGCCTAGTGGAAAGGCAACTTGGCTTGCAGCTGGAGGGTTACCGTTTAGAATCCCAAAAGGTAGAGGGCTGGGGTGCCTCTGAGCAGGTTATCCGATCCTCATTAGTCCCGTTGATTGTGTTAATAAACACTCTAAATTGATCCTACACTCTTGCCGGTCCCAAGCCCAGATCAATGGGAGGGTTGCGTCAGGAAGGGCACCCAGGATGAGAAACCCTGGATTACTGAAAAAGCAAGTGACCCACTGTGGCTGTAATTAGAGAGGGAGACATTTTTGACTATACTATATATAGTAAAAACCTATATATTTTTCTGGAACTCTTTCACCATTCTGACAAATGACGCACCGATTTGTGTCATGGATTGACAGGCTGGACTGGAAGGAACATGTCAGTGGTGAGGAGAGAAAATAACAGTCTGTTGTAAGATTGTGGTCAGTGTGTGTGTGTGTGTGTGTGTCAGTAAGTGTCCAATTAAGAAAAAAAAAAAAAGAGCCAAGAAAAGTTAGGGCACCGGTCCTGCTTCCAAAATCTCACAGGAGTTGCACAGTGTGTTCACGGGATGTCAGAGGTTGTCACAGTCACCTTCTCCCAGGACTGCAGTGGTGCATGCGAGGCATTCATGTTTACTCTGTGTCGTCATATCATATACATGCTTTTCGTTTTTTTGTTTGTTTTTTATTCTACGTGGATGCATTTTAAGAAACCTCATCTCAAGGCGGCTCTGTTCTGACAGTGGGGAATGTGCTGTCTGATTTGATTAGATGTTCAGCAGCCGTAGAGCAAACACAAAATCCCAACAGTTTAGTCATTAACCACACGTTTCTGTGCTGTAATGAAGACAGGCAAACGGGGGAAAGAAAAGGTTGATAATTGGTTGGTAATGCATCATTTGAAGTTTTCCTTCTCCACAATACAACGTGCATGACATTTTGTTTGGAAACTGCTTATATGTTAAATATTAAATGTGTCATTATTAATATATAATAATAAACATATTAATTAATATTAAACATGTGTACAGCAGTCAACAAGCGTTTTCTTAGTCGTGGGGCGATGACTTATTTATGTAGCCTGTGTGGACGCGTGTTCTCGTTTGCATAATAATTAGTGCCATGTTTGATTCTCTCACTGTGACACATTTTGCCCTTCCCAAATAGAAAAGACAACCCCAATCAGAAATAGCAGTGATGTAAATATTCCCTCAGGTTGCTGCACTCGGTGTAGGAGTGAACTCAGTCACTAGTGTTCTCTTATTTTTTGGGGCTACTTCTGATTGTTTTGCTGAGAACATGATGGGCTGGAGGTGACCAGTTAAGTAGTTGAAGTCAAATTGCTTAATATTGTATTAAATATTGCTAATTATCTGGGGACACACTATGTCCGTATGTACCACAGTCACAGAAATCATTCTCCACCATTCCATGTGTTATTGCTTACTGTTATTTCCGCTAGGGATCCCACAATTCTCAGTATATTATTGAACTGTTTTGGCCAGGCATCCAGGCTGTAATACACTCTCGTGAATTGCAACAGTCTTGGTTTTCATTTAGAGTACGCGCATTACAGTACATTCCTCTCTGAGTTGACACCGAGTGTGTGAGTGAATCCACATGCGAAACAGGGAACAGTAAACAAAAAGATGAAAATGCTGCAATATCACTTTCTGGAGGTGGCAACGATGTAACGCTGCTGTCCAACAATCCCTTGCTGATGGTTTCTAACACACACACCACTGGTTTAGAGACACACAGAATACATAAATAAGAATGGCAGTGGGGGGGGGGGGGGCTATTTTTCAATAACTCCCAATCTCTATGAAATAACAGACTCTATTGAAAGCTTTTTGGGTTTTTTCCAATAAACATTTGGCAATGTATTTATTTTTAATCTTACGCAGGGCTCTAGAGTGCGATATGTGACTCAATTTTATCGTTGTCACACTGGTGCACCCATTACCAGAGTCTCCCATTCATGGATCAATGCGTGGTGACAGAATCAGCACTGACCATCGCTGATTGATACCTTTTAAAAACCACTACTCATCGTTGTGTTCATTCATCTCCCTGCAGCTCTCTCTCTCTCTCTTTCTCTCTCTGTGTTTGCAAAGCAACTGTCAACATTTTTCATAATTTTCCGGAATTTTTTTGGACAAAAAAAGTACTCGATTCATTTGGAAAATAGACAGATTAATGGGTTATGAAAAGAATCATTAGCTGCAGCCCTATAGTACTTTCATATTATCAATAGAGTTAGTAAGTTCCTAATCAAATCTGCCATTCATTGTGTTTATTGTGTGATTGTATTATATTATGTTGACCATAAAACCACGACTAGGATTTTCCCTGTTGACCTAACCAAATATTATACACACACTATGTTTGCACTTCTAATGAAGACAAACATTTCACCTTTATTCTTGTTTACAATCATATACATATGTATATGGGAAATGACAAAAAGGCAACCAAAATATTTTTGCTTTTAATTAAATGTGACTTTTGTTGTGAATAATAAATATACATATGATTTTTTTTTTAACCCTGTATACTGAACTGAACTGAACTGAAAACCAATTTTCCACTGTGTACATGGGCATTTATCCATCAATGTCACATGTGAATTAAATGTGTATTTTATGGACATTTTCCCTGGTTTAAGTGTTTTTACCTGGAGGGACGTCCACACCATTACTTAGCTGTACTGTCTGACAATGACCTGAGTCGGTGAACTGTGGTCCCGCTCCCCGCTCTACTAAAGCCATTAGTTTCCAACCATTTGATTAAATGTGACTATTGATCCTCACAGGAAATGAGGCAAGTACAGCGTCACGTGATCAAAACCTGTGGGGTGGGTGGAGTTCACATGGGGGGAGGGTTAGGGTTAGAGAACACACTGGGAAACCTCACACATTTAATTATCTGTGACTCATTAGCAGCTTCCAGCAGCATCATGTCGTTCTCCATCAAATTTGAGTAGAGACTTATGGAAATTATTATAATTGTAAATATGGAACTGTGTGCTTTTATACGTGGGGTCTCCACCTTCATAGCTGTCCCAGCAGGCAGTTGACCCAACAAGACTTGGAGACCATTCTGTAGATCATATAGACGACCTGAGGTTCACTCCCACAGGTTGTATGACCTTAGGCTGTGTTGTTTTTTATGCCGCGTGTCCTGCTGGTAAAGTCAAGGGAGGCTCCAGGAGAGGATGTGACCCACAGAGAGGTTAAGAGAGACACAGCAGGCAGGAGGCCAGGAGAGAGCAACACAACACAGTCCACTGCCAAGGTTGCACAGCCACACACACACACACACACACACTACGTTATTCCAGTTGGAGACAGAGAGCCAGGCAGTAAAGCAAAACACTGGCACAGATAGTGATGAGGTGTCAAAGGAATGACATGACATTGTAGTATCTAACTTCACTTGTATCTATACAATCTATAATATTTCACAGTGCTCATGTTCACAGTTGCAGTGATTTAGTTCACTCCAGAATAATACTAATGCACAAATGCAGAGGTTGTTTTCCAAAAAAAAAAGCAAATCCTGCTACTCAGTGAGCCTGTCTCTGTTTCTTGTCGTGTTGCTGATGGCTGTTCAATTTCAATTCATTTTCCTTCGTCTTCCTTTTGTGTTTCAGCGAGTAATTCAGGCTCCATTATCGTGTTTTTCCCCTCAATATGAGAAGTATGTATGTCAATATCAGTCTGCAACATATTTGTTTCCATGAATAAGACTACAAAAAACACTGGTCGTCGGTCAAAACATTTGTAAATGAAGTCCTACTCTCTCCTAGGGCTGCAACTAATGACTATTTCAATAGTTGACTAGTCGTTGCAGCCCATTGAATGCAACATAATCATGTGGCTAACATTTAATATTTGATGTGTCTGCGATTTGAAGTCATAATAAATCCGAATCATTTGTGATTTTGCTGTTGATGCATTCCCATCTGTTTCTCTGTCAGTGACTTGTTGATAATGTGAAAGTATCCAACAGTTTCCTTCTCCTCAAATGGCTCCATCGCACTCAAACTGCAACCACTTTGTTACTTAAAGGCTAACAGTGGTGGCTGTTGTGGTTCAGCGGGGAGTCATTTTCTAACTAATCAATACCAATCACTGATCTTCCACCTTCACTGCAGATTGAAATGGAAAATGAAAACCAACATGTGTGGGTTGTGTGGTAGGAGCCCAGCTATCGCAGAGAATTTGTGGACCATGTTGTGAGGAGTAAGTACCGTTTTCACATCAAATTGGATGTAAATCTAGCCGTAACACGTTTCCCACTAACTGAACAAGCCCTAGTTAAACACACTTTTAAGTTATTTGTCTCAACTGCTTCTCTTTGTATATTAGAGCAGAATAAATCATGATTTTTAAATAGGAATACATGTGAAACTGCATTGCACCAACAATGTTTGCTTATTTTCTGTAAGGTTCATATTTATGAACACAATTCTGAATGGACATTTGTTTTGATGTCTCACTACGTCACTCATGTTTCAGAGAGCTGGAGATAAAGTCCGCTGTCGCCTCACATCTAACCCTTCACGTCACCAGTCGTGACGTAAAAGGCGTCACACAGACTAAACACAGAGAAACACAGAGCGAGTCATGTGGAACTGATGGGCTTGATCAGCATGATATGAACTCATTTGGAAATGACTTAATACAAATAATGATAATGAATTTTTATTAATGGGTGCCTTTCACAATACTCAAGGACACATTCCCGAGACAAAACAATAAAACTGTAACAACACTACGCTACAGCTTCACTTAACACGATGATGTTAAAGACTTCCACAAAAGGAAAACTTATTTACATTTGTATATATATGACCAGAAAGATAAAAAATCCCCCTCAAACCCCCCCCTATTGTCCTTTATATTGTAGCCATTAATAACGGCTTTCTGTCCACTGGCATTTTCTCCTCCCATTTAAAGAAGCTCTACCTAGGTAATTGCTTCAAGTAATTTTAGACCTGTCTCCAAGCTGTTGTGTCCATCACGTCTGTGTGGTTCCCCCTGTCCACACACACTGACACTAAACTGATAAGGAACTTCATCAATGACGTACTGTGCAGCAAACTGTACGCAAGTTTGAATCTCCGTGACCTAAGCTCAGCCTTTGATACAGTGGACCATCATGTCTTCATCTGGCATCACTGAACAGTGTTGTTGGAAAAACGTGGTTCATTTCCTCACTGCTGAGTAACTCAGCAGTGAGGAGGACTAACTCAGCCTGAGTTAGTCCTCCTCTTTTTTTGTGGGCCTGTGTCTAATTCTTATGCTGCACAACCCGTGTTTCTCCTTCTCTCGAGCACACATTTTAATGTGGGTGTCCAAAAACTTCCTAACTGTTAAATGACTTCAAATCAATTATTGCTACCCCCAACTGAGATAGCAAACATGTTCATTTTGTTCCCCCTGCAGGCTTGTGAAAATTTCACCAATGGGTTTTTATCTCACCACCAATATTTCCATTTATTTCTCTGCACTTTCTCTCAGACAGGAAAGCTACAGAGCCAAGACATTACAACTGCTGTGCACACGGTGTCAGCAAGTTATAAAACATGATCAATAAATGAATAAACAAAAGGAGAAAAAAGACAAACAAACAAAACATGGTTCCACGTGATCTTACAGCGAGGCTTATTGACACATGCTAAGAGAAGCAACGCCGTTTATCACAGCCCTTCACTTGTTACCTGCAAATTCAAGAACTGATTTCAAAAATTGCTCTGCTCGTTTCCAAAAGCTTGTGTGAGCACTCATCTTTGTGAGGGTGAAAATGAAACTCTCAATAAAGACGCTGGAAGCCACATGCAATTGTCTACACTTCAGAAAACATCATTTAAATTAGTTCCAACTCGGCAATACTGTTTCTCTCCCAGCCGATAGATTGCCGTCATCAGTTTTAACCACAGGATTAACACAGGTTTGTGATTGAGCTGTAGTCGGAGAAAACCTCAAGGAATCATTATTTAACTCTTTTAACATGAGGTGAAGAGAGATGTCCACTTTTACGCCTTTTTTTTTTTAATTCCCCCTTCCCATCTTTGTGCAATTTGAGTCGTGTTGATGAATGGCTCCGTCTCTCCCTTGGCAAATAAGTAGTTTACATGGAAATGTGCAAACAATCCCCTTCTAATTTCCATTTCAAACTCCTGAGTTTTAAGAATTTCAAATCAAGTAAAGAGAAGTGAGAATGTTGTGATTCTAATTTCCATATTTCCCAGCGAGGTGACGCCATAAAAGCCACTTAAGAGCCATCACATCGTCGCTATCTGACTCTGGTGTTTTTTAGATACTTATTATATCTTTTTGATCTTGGTTTGTATTTGTTACCATTTCCTAAAGTCACAGTCAAATGCCTGCACAGTGAGTGGTTGAAAACTTACCAAATGAGCTAATTTAGATTAATTTCAGACCCTCAACCTCTCATTTCATGAATAGCCTCTTCATTTCTACACGCATGTGCATTGTTAACGATACCTAATTGTAGTGAAGTGTGCGCTGAAAGCAGATTCCTCCATGTCTCCATAGCTGAGAGGCTTTTGAATCAGTTGTCCACAGTTGACCCAGACCTTCTGACCTGACCCTTCTGGTGGCTTTGCAGAGTTCAGGACGAGATATTACACTGACACTTTGACTTTTCTTCCACCCACAAAAGGAAATTGGCTTAATCTGTCATACGGTGTCTTTCCCCTGGCTGAACACTTGGCAGTGATCAGATACAGACGCACAGGAAGACAGAGACATGGTGACCGACTGGCACTGAACAAGGGTGGATGATATCAGCTCATGTAGCAGCTCAGTAAGTGCTGGCACTAGTCCAGCCCTCTCAGCAGTATCTGCCTCCATTTAACACTAAAGCCCCTTTTCCACTAGCGTGGCACACCTCGCCTCGCCTCAGCACGGTTATTTTGCGTTCCCATTAGCGGTAGTACCTTTTTTTAAGTACCTGCTCTGGCGAGGTTCCAAGCGAGCTGGGCTTATACTATACTACAGTATGTCGTCAGACTGCCGTCACAGGAAGAGGCACAAGAATCAAACCGAACAATGCTGAACTGTCACATCAGTTAAAAAAGACTTAATAATCCTACAAATGTGGCTTCATCTCCAGCAATTATTAAGCACATGTCTGAAATCTCATCATTTAACAGAAGAGTCGGGTGTATTTCAGATCAGCGACCGTGTCAGGCGGAGTCTGTGCTCCGGTCATGCAGGAAGCGCTGAACAAGTCTTTTTAATTAACTGATTCTAATGATTCAGAACACTGGAAACCGCTGCTTTACAAGTCACTAGTCTGTGTGTGTCGCGTGTAAACAGAGTCACGGCGGTCTCATGCAGCCGTGCAGTGATGACTCCGCCCACGCTGAGGAGGTAATATATTGTGATGGAAAATAACTAAACTGTGTAGAGACGAGGCGAGGCGAGGCGAGGCAAGCTGGGACCATGTAGTGGAAACACAGCACAAGCTATATGAGTCTGTAGGGAAGACATATCACATGCTGCATTCTGAACCTTAACATTTCGACTTCTTAACACTGGCTTGGTCTGTGTGGCATCAGCATGTTTCAGCACTTTTGCTCAAACTTGGTTAATAACCCCGCTTTTGCTCACTGACTTGCAAACGTGTGAAGGGCAGAGCTGCAGGAGCCGCGCGCGTTTATGAGTGGGAAGGTGATGGTAAATATAATTGCAGTGCTTGGCTGTGACCGTCTTTATGGCTCTTTATTTCTGACTTAAGAGATTTTGTGCGATTCATGACACATTCAAAGGGAACATTACATTTTCACAACTCAATAATCGCCGGGAGAACTGACCCGTGTCTGAACGTGAAGGTAAAGGGGAATAAAGTAAGAGGTGATCCTGCACATCATTGACAAAACAACTGTAAAATGTCACCATAATGTTTAATTTATTCACGTGTCGTATGCCGTGCTCGCTCTGCTTCGACAGCGCTGAGTCACCGTTTGGCTTTTTGAATACTCTACTCTCTGAGGCTGCAGACCACTGCGATCCAAACAGTGTCCTCTGTTTCTATAGACATGGAATCATATCAGCGCTCAAGTGAATGGAGGCGGCTCTTTGAAAGCTGTCACTGGAGCTGCTTATTCTTCACAGCTGATGGGGACTGATGAATGATAACATCCCACGCTATTTTTGTGGCGGCTACTGTCAGCGTTACAACAGCTACAGCAGTAGCACTTGTGAACTGGACACGGACACTTCTAACTAATCCATGCCCCCGCTTCAGAGATGCTCTGCAACACAGTTTTGGATTTTCAGTGTTGTTCACAAAACCAGCGCACCACCGTTTAGTTTTACTGCTCATGCAGGTATTGAGTGATGGTGGACTCGCTGACATGTCTTAATAAAAGCACATAATAGTGCGTTCCCACTGGCTCCTAGTCAGAGCAGCATTTTATTTCGTCTTTTTAATAAACATCAAACCAGTTTGAGACATTTCTGAATGTCAGCAGTGAGCGGAACGTGATGAGAGAAGACGAGGCGATAATAATGGCTGTTACAAAATATAATATATGTTAAATATCAACCACCAAAGTGTAAGAGAGAGAGGCAGAGGGTCTTCAGCTTCCTCTCTGCTTAGAGCTGTTTATATTTTAACACATGTCCACTGCAGATCTTGATATGTATATGTGTGTGTGTATATATATATATATATATAGTCAGGATAAGGATATATTATATATACATATATATATATATATATATATATATATATATATATATATATATATATCCTTATCCTGATCAGGATAAACTAATATAATTTTGCATGCATCGTGTGGGGACATGATTTGGGGTGGAGTCAGCCAGAACTACTGCAGTGATTAAACTCACCCTAATGCATAGAGGAGGCATTTCACTTGGATCAGCGAAACCCTGCCTACAATAGGCTCTCTTTATGATTGTTGGATTGTTTTCAAGAACAGCAGTGGAATTGATATTCAACTGTGAGGCTTGTGGGAGTTGACTATTAGAAAGTAGCTTGAGTATTAATGTGTTGTCCTTCGAATTGCAGTGAGTGTGCAAATGAAAGTAATAAGAGATCATTTCTAAAAATTAAATCAGCTAATGCAACTGGGCAATGAATTAGACAATAATGGGAGTGTATTAATTGCATATTTGGATCAGTTTATATTGTTTTTATCCCCTCAAATGGGAAGTTAAATAACTATAACTGTGAATGTCTCAGGACTGTGTGTGGCCATAGGTGATGCCGCTATAGCGCTTGTTTTGGCAGCACTGGAGATGGAGTGGATCCACTGCTTTATAAAACAGTGGATGTGGTTTTGTTTATTTGTTTAAAAATATCCAGTGCACCTAGTTGAGTTTTCCTTATTTTTACACTGTGTAAACACGTATAAGGTATTGCATGGCTGCTGCGCTTCACTGAGCCATTTCTCAAATTTTGTGTGGGTCAGGCACTCTCAAGGGGCTGATGGAGAGCAAGGCATGCTTGTTTAGAAAGCTACATCTCATTTTACAGATTTTTTTATACACTTAACTTTAAAGTTAAGTGTATAATATATATATAAAGGATGTCAAGGGAAAAGTATTGCATGAGATACAGCCTCGAGCTAATTTGTTTTTTTCAGGTTAAGAGAAGAATTAAACCCAATATGATGACATTACTATCACCATAGTAATTACTATCACCATAGTAATGTGTTTTGACAGAACTGTAATTTAAAGCGTTACTGCCTGTTGTGTCAAATGATTTAAATGAAACAATGTCAATGAAGTAGTTATTCTAGCAATTATACACACACACACACATATTAGCAATGTGTAATGTGGAAGACATTTAACCCTTTAACACTGAGCGTATCGCTGACGCTCACCTTGCATTACCCTGACTACGGGACGGTATGTGCTATTGGAACAATTACAAAGGTTTCGGAAAGCTGAGAAGTTGCATTTCAAAGCCAACGTGTGGGTATTATTGTAATTTCATTTGCACTGTTACAGGAAGCCGGCGAATCAGTGCCTTTGTCACCAGAGAGGAGAGAGTTGGAAAAAACGCCTGTACATAGTTTCCATTTTTTAGCCTGTTTTTGCACAACCCTAACCCTCAAACCAATGTTATTTTAAATATGATTTATCATGTTTTATGTTACATACAACTTTTTTGTTTTTTTGTTCTTTATTTTAAATTGTTAGTACACCATGTTGACATGAAGTCCATTTTAAATAACTGCCAAATATTGAAAGTTATTCTGGAAAAATGGGTAATAAGTGGCACTTACTCACAGGACATTGGTCTGGTCCTTTTTTATGGTTAAAATGAGTAAAAAATGTGAGGCGTAGGTGTTAAAGGGTTAAGTCTGTTGTGTGGGTATAATTTTAAGTCACATAACTGGTGAACCCTTAGTGTATCGCATTTATCCAATTGTAAATTGTCCAAAATAAAAAAGGAAAATAGAGACTGAAAAACACGTCCCTCTAGCTACTTTATAGCCACTGGCCACAGATACGGTGCTAGATTATGATGTTACCATGGTTCAATGACCCACGAGAACCTGAAATGTAAGAAAATGGCAACAGTAATTGGCTATTTTTCCATAATATTTAAATCTCCCCTCCAGATACTAGTGTGTGTGTGTGTGTGTGTGGATAGTTTAAGTCTAAAACAAGGATGAATGTGGTATTGAGAAGTAGCACGGGGAAACCAGACATCGGCTGACTGTAATATGTCTCACACTCAGTGAAAGCAGGTGTATGAGTGTGCCGACGATGGAACAGAAATTATACAGACTGCTCCCACGTTGGTGGAATCAGAGTTTGGATTGCACATGGTTTTTATTTGAACTTGACAATTTTATTGAAATAAGTAGATGCATGATGAATGTTGATAGTGTTGGAGGATGGAACAGCAGGTTGGTGACCAGCGGGTGTGTTGTACTGCTGCTGTCATGAGGAGTGTGCTTTGAAACCCTGCACATAGAAAATGTGCAACTGATTGATTTTCTTTTTTTGCCATTTGTAGGCAATAAAAAACTGTCAGCACTTACGATTGCTTACAGAACGTCAGTGCGGCAGATTAATGTATTACATTATGTTTGTTCTTATTTACATTTACAAACACAAATTTGCCATCACTGAGTTAAGACTCACAGTAACAAGTCGGTCCAGATGTTGGTTCACTGAGAGACGCATCTGTCACAACGCAACACATCAGACTGTAGTACATACAGGAAACCTGACCTGTGAGGAGACACTTGCCTTTCACAGCTTGTCAACAATTGACTGTGAAGTGGATCCTCCTCATTCTTACTTTCATGCCGTAAATCCTCAAGTGTTAGAATCGTATTTGAACAAAGCTGTCCGGTAAAGGGCAAACACATAATTCATTGATCATAGACTATAATTATGGGCACCGTGGCTGCAGATAGTTTGACATTTCAGGGGAACAAAAGGTTGCATCCCATTTGCAAGTAGAAACGTATTATTGTAAAAAGTGTAGGATGCAACGAGGAAACAAAGAAAAGGAGGGTGTAAATCTATTAGTCCAACTAAATAAGGTAAAGGAAAATAAAATGGTCAGAGATTGACAAAAAAAAAACAACAGGACAGATTTGAAGCTGTGTTCTACTCAAACAATCATATATTATTCACTCTGACCCACAAACCCCTCACAATAATTAATTTAAATTGTGTGTTTACTTATTTAAGTCCCCCTTTCATCCCGATATCATGTATGTCAATTGCCGCATGATATATTTTTTTTATCTCTTTATCTGCATTCGTATGCACGTGCCATATGTTAGTTTATGTTGGTGTTTGATGGCTAACTGTTTGTTTCTCTCTGTCTTTTGGGGGCTCTTGCCTGCTGATCCTCTCCATCCTGAACCATCATCTGTGGATCTTGAAATGCAGGTAAAGAACAACTTGTTTGTACCTAAATGCATACATGTGAGCCGTCGTGTTGTTATTAGGGCTCTAATGTGTGAGCCATCAACCAGAGCTTGTGCTTGCAATGGGCACAGTTGGCCTCACACATTTGCTTGCTGCTATATCCTTTGAACAAGATGACTGGGGGGGGGGAAATGGTTGCATTTAAGTCCCTGTTTCCTCCGACATTAGACTGTGCCGAGTTCGACCAGTTGCTGCTTGTTTGTGTGATTGCACCACACGCAGTGACAGCCATATGGTTAGTATGTGTTAGTGTGATTAACTGCATTCACCGGGTTCAGCTGCCTCAGCGGCCAATCAGCACACATCCTGAACTCACAGATGATTGGCTGCACACGACGCTTCATTGTCAGAGTGGTTAAAAGCTCCGTGTGCAGCATCCTGCGCTTCCTGCTGTAGGTGGTCCACAGTCACCGGAGATGTAGCAGCAGCAAGCTTTGGAACAACTCCTCATTATTCATGACAGAGCGTCAGATTTGGCCCTGCTGTAACTTTTTACATGTTGGTCAAGGAGCCGAATCAAGTCTTGACAAGAGTCCAATTCATGTATAATAAGCTTGTGAAATTCAGCCTCAGTCTGACAGAGCCACTCCAAAAAAAACAAAGCTGTGCAGCCAAACGTGTGAATGGGATTGTCCTTTTAAAATCCATGGATTTACATGTTCTTTCTCTCTCTTTGGGTGATATATATTCTGCATGGGCATCGTCTAAAGAAAGCTAAATTCATGCATTGCGACATGTGATGATTCAGTAAGTAAGCGGGCAGGTCTGACCACAGATTCTCTCAAGGCATCTATTTGTGGCACAGCCTTTGGAGTTCTGTCCTCTATATCCCAGCATTTCTCATTAACATGTGTACTAGTGTTAATGTACAGCATTACTTGTACATTGCCGTCTTCCTGAATTTTAAGTTTTAATAACGTCAATAAACCGGTGGGTTAGCCACAACTTCATGGTCTAATCCTCCATGAATGCACACAAACAGACACACACACACACAATGCTCTGTTGTTTCTTTAATAGCACAGATGCTGAACACATTTGTAACCTTTACAGTTACTCTGTCCATCAAGAGGTGAGATGATGACGGTGTTTGACAGAGTCAGATCAAGTGGAAAGTCCCTCAATCAGAACATCACAGTTATCCATGCACCACATAGCTATCTAGCAGTCTCAATTTGGCAGGAAAAAACTTTCTGACAGGAGCTGTGGAAGAGAATGAGCTAACAAGTCTGCAGAGATTTAGCAGTCTAATCCTCCGGGGGGGACAGCTGAGCTCCATGCTTCTCCCTCCCTTCAGTCAGTTCAGGAAATGCAGCTGATTCCAGCAGCTCGATGCAGTGGCGAGATCAATGCAATGTTTTTTTTTCCTGGAGAGAGACGTTACAGCAGGAAGAACTGTGATTCTGTGTTGCTGTGAGTCAGGGACCCTGTCACCTTCACTGACAGGTACATTAAATGAACGAAAATACAGAACCTATAAATATGCCTACTATATGTAAGAGATGATGCACACTTTATAATGTTCCAATAATGCCATTTTAAAATCATGATTGGTTAATCTAAACTGGCCACAGACGTGTGATGCTATTGATTGCAATGGTTGTGCTCAGAGTGATCTCCATGATAATTGGTGATGATTATTATTAGTATTGGAATCAGTTTGACCTAAGCCTTGACCATTTGACTATTTAACACTTAATCATCTGGAGATGCACCTCCTGCAAGTGTGGTGACAACCTATACCTGCATTGGGTTATTTTACACAAACACAGTTTACAGCTAGATGCCGTGCAGAGCAATAAATAGTACACTAAACTGTGTGCGCGCGTGTGTACCTTTACGTGTGTGTATTTATGCCCTGGGGAACCAGGAGTCTTACATGTTTGGTAGATCAGAGATGTTGTGCTTTGTGACATTCAAAACAACATTATCAAAGGTGTGCATCCTTCTTACGGGCAAATGCACGCCTTTAACCACACATCCTCTCACACCACAAACACACTGTAAAATGGAAGGAAAATTCTCTCTATTTTTCTCACTATGTGATGTTTTTTGTTTCCCTTTTAAAGACGGAGTAAGGTTTTGTGCAATGGTCTTGAGCTTCTTGGTATCCTTGGAATTCTCATGTCTTGAAGTAGTTCATCTACAGAAAAAAATGGCATTTGCATCTAAACTTGTCAAATGGGACTTAAAACGTAATCTGAAACGATCTGGTTTAAACTTAATCTAATGCTATATTTATGTCCATCAGTGTCTGATCCTGCATACATGTACCCAATTTTGTTTAAATATATGATTTTTTTTATTTTTTTTGTAACTGTGTCCATTATAAGAGAATAGCAATTTATTGGAAAGAAATTGCCATTTTGTGATGTCATTATAGAATAGATTCTTACCAAAATGTAATAGTTTCACACATTACGATGTTGTTTTGTTTATTTCTCCCACGTAGTTCTATTTTAAAGAAAGTTGTGAAAGGTTGCAGGGGATGTTTTTTTGATCTTTTGTCTTAAAATGGGTTTTTTTGACTTTCGGTGTGTAGTCAGACGTTATGTCCTCAATTCAAGTGTATCAGTCATTGTCAGAGGTATTATTGTTTTTTCTTCTCTGAATACAGATTAGGGCATTGTTTTGCACAGTAACAAATCTGATCATGTACACACAAAGACACTGGTTAAGTACAGTTAGTCCAGTGTGCAACGTCCTCTCTTTCCCCTCAGCCTCTGTGTTCAAACCCTTGACGTGTGTGAACTGCATGAGGAATTGTGATGTGACAGTTTAATAAAGTTAAAAGGTTTGTGCTGTGGAGCTTCAGATCTACACTTCAGGCTGTCCTGGTCAGACATCTGTCAGGGCTGTGAAAGACAGAGAGGACCGACTAAAGAGTGTTAGAGGGCCACACAAAAAGGAAGAAGAAAAAAAGACGTTTCAGCATCAGGGTGTATGAAAAGCACAACAATTCATCTAGAGCTTGTTTTGTGCAATAACTGACAGCTGAAGGATTCTCATTACTGAACAATGTGGCTTCCACTGAGGAGGAGACATCTGTGACTTTTTGTCACCACTTGGTTGTTAAATTGTTTTGTGATTGTTGATCAAAAAACAGCCCATGGTTATGATAGTAAACATAACTATTTATCTATTTATTTAACATTCTTGGTAATTGGTAAAGGAAACACTGTGTACACAAGTCAATCTCACGAATAAGTAAAACATGTTTTGACAAGATTATTACCTCTTGGAAAAAAGTCCTTCTACTGCTTTTGAGCTTATTGAAGCAGGATAAGTGTTGGAGTTTAGTTTGCTGATCCACATGTGTTCATATTGAAATTGTCTCGTCTGGTTTTCCACATGGATTTCTATATTTACAGGCCACACTGGAAAAAACAAGTAGTCTAAACAAAATGAAGAAAATGTGCTTATATCTGTCCCAACTGGTTATGTGGAGCCGTGGCGAGGAGACTGCCGAGTTGTGCCGCCTTTCATGCAGCCATCAGTGCTGGAATAGCAGTGAAGTGGGATGTGTGGTGCACGTAGACCAGCTAATCCCTAATCCCTAAACCCTGCGGTCTGTTGTTGTCGTCCATGCTTTTATCCAGTTTTTTTTTTTCCATTGTGACAATTGTTTAACGCACCTCCGATTAACTTCCATGCCTCCAGATCTGCGTCCTTGTTGTCGTTGGAGTCGCGCTGCGCGTGATGCTGTGAAGACACTTTGAAATCCTATCCGAGCGACCGAGACGTTCAGATTGATCGAGATTGATTGAGATTCAGGTGTTTTTCAGTCTTTGAGAATGTTGGCCTCAGTGACATAGAGAATACTAACAAGTGGAGAGGGTCACAATTGCTGCCCTGCACGTTGCTGGTGTATTTTTTACTTCCATGTTGGAGTGTGTATGAAGTGTTCAGTTCAAAACATAATAAAATGTCTCAAGACTTTCTCTATTCCTGCTCGGATAAATACGTCTGTGGACTCTAATGCATTAGATGTCAGCTCTTGTGCGGACTTGTAAGCATCAGTTGTTTGGTGTGATTCATAGTCATATTGTGAGCAGCAGTTTAGGATTGCCTGGCTTAGCAAAAAGGGGAAAAGAAAATCATTTGCTGTTGGAAAAGATCTGATGAGCTTACTGTTTAAAGCTGAGGCTTGATGCCAATCTGCTTCTTGAACACTTGAACACGAGAGAGAAACTCATCTACATTCAAACTGTGAATAAACTAAAAAGGATGATCACATCTGAGGTGTTATTTTTGTGATTGAAATGTTCCTACATTTTTTTTTGCATTTTTTTTCATTCATTCATTCAGTTAAGCTGAAACTATTTCTCGAAATGTCAGAAAAACCCTTCATATGGGAAGGGATATATTGCACATGAATATCTAGATCAAAACAGACATCAATCACATGTTCTTGTCAGTCACTGGCATGATTGAGCCTCCGGGGACGGAGTCACAAATAGACAGTGAAGCTTTTTGTACTGCAGGATAGAGATCGGCACACGAAACAAGAGCTCCAAGAGTCAATACCATCAGAATGCATCTACTGCAATGCATCTGCAATTTACTGTAAGTGATACAGTTTCTAGTTACAGCATGGAGAGGTAAGACTGCTGTATATGCGGTGTACTCACAGGATTAGAGCTGATGTGTTCCAGACAGTAGTTTATTCTGGTACTTGATGGAGCTTTAAGTGGCTGCATTTTCAGCCACGGACCTCAGCAAAACACTACACTCCAGTCTGTGATATTGAACGTGTACTCCATACAGGAACAAAAAAGAAAAAAATAACAGAACTCAGCACCGTGGAAATCACCGCTCAAAAATAACTTACAGATACACGTTTGCTGCCATGACGATGAGGTCATGAACCCATTACCTGAGTCCTAATCGAGAATTGTGAGTAGGAAGTCGTGCACGAGTGCAGGTGGTGAGAGCAGTCACTGAGGATTATGAATGAATGCAATTCTCTGCGCGTGCTGAATGCACTGTCACACACTGTGTAGTAGGTTCTTCATTTAAATATAGCCCGAATTCAAGTGAAATACAAAGTCAAAGCAAATTCAGATAGACAGATGAACAATTGACTGTGATTGCGATTGTCAAATTAACACCACTTTTGTATTCAAATCAAATCAAACTATTGTCAATCAGCGGTGCATACGACTGAAGTGCAGGCTGAACGTCGTCTAGATACAAAGTCATATATACAGCAAGGTTCGGATCCACATGTCAAATATGTTAAAGTGCACAGTGGAGCTGTACTAAATAAGTGCCAGATTTAGCCTGTTATTAGGAAGATGGAGAATCAGAGTCACCAGAGAGGAGAGAGTGAAGAACACCTGTACATAGTTTCCATTTTTTGGCCTGTTTTTGCACATTGAGAGACAAAGACTGTAAATATGTTTCATACTGTTCCAATCTATCTGTTGTTCATGTACTACTGCAGTGTTTTTCTGAATGAACCTTTTTTTTCTCTTCATTTTAAATTGCAGTAAATTGTAAATAACTGCCAATATAACGAGGCTTAGGCGTTAAAGGGTTAAACACAGTTTCCTAACTTTATAAAACAAAATGTCACAAAGGAACACATACATATAAATGAACTGAATTGTTATTCATTAAAATAAATAACTGTGCACCAGTGGCAACTTGGAACGGCTTTGAAAATAAACAGGAATCAAACTTATGAGTAGGACAATAATTAGGGCAATAATGTGAAATGCAGCAGCTGAAACTGATGATAAATAAATAGTTCACCAAACACATAAACATGTTGTGCAGACTCATAATATGAGTTAATTTAGTGACCTGTTGTTACCCAGAGTGTTCACTGAAGCATCAACAGCAGGTTCTTTCTCATGGAAATGAAGTTTTCTTTCTTATCCACAATGTTGGAGACTGCGCTGAACAGTCTCTCACTTACTACTCTACACTAGTGACAGCTACAAGTTCTTCCCGTCTAGCTATACTTCGTCATCTTGCCACGCTCTTTAGCGCGAAGCTTCTGGAGGAGCTTGATTCATTTTCACAGTGTTGTATTTTGCGGTGTTACCACCACCTCTCGTGGATACTTCGCGTAACAAGAGTAAAATACTTCCAAACACCCGTTGTTGTTGTTGTTGTTGTTGTTGTTGCTCCGTGTTTATGACGTAGAATTTAAGTGAATAGATCGGCATCATAGATCAGCCTCATTATCCAATACCCGATCCGGCTTCTTATAGTCAACATCTGAGCTCGGTGCATTCAGCTCAATAGCACTTATATCTATATACCTATATCCTCCAGAATGATCACTACTCTATAAAACAATTATGGATATGTTTTATATTCTTTATTTTTATCTTGTAGTTTTAATACACGGATAATTGAATTGAATTGAGATAAAAACTAATTTGGAGACCATCGACTATGTGCATTAGTGCACACATTTTACATAATATTTAAATTTTAACTGCTCTGTGCCAACTATGCAAAAATAAATGTTCTTTTAGGAAGAAATACAGCAGTTTATGTATTGTTTTTTGTTTTTTTTCATTAAGACACCAATGAATAAAAGCTATTCTGTCCCATATAGTGTAATAGAATGTGGGGGATTTCTCATCATCCGTTTAATAATGTCCTCCCACCTCGTCATGGGCAAAGTTCCAGCTTTAAAAACTTCCAACACTCCAACTTCCTGACTAGAAAAGCCTTAATGAGTCGTACGGTAGCTTTCTAAATCATGCATAGAAAGGAAGGGGGAAAAAAAGAAGAAGAACACTCAGAGATCATCACAGAAAATGTACGATAACATCCTCACTAACAAAGTCACAGTTTGCATATTTATACAACACATTATCATATTAATCGGGGCGGACGAGCGGTACACATGCCCACATTTCCTTTTGCTTTAACGCCGGTCACCCACCTGCTGAAAGACTCCTAATTAGCACAGTACTGCCTGTTGCTACTTGACAGTAAAAATGTGTGCGCGACACTGTTGGTATTTAATGATGCAACGCACATACCGTTGTTTTAAAGTTGATTGGAACACTGAGGTGGTATGGCGGTGAGATTTCATGGGTAAAAATTGAACTGGAATGAATTCTCTTTGCCATCTGACGGCTCGTCTGATTCTGGCTCGTCTACAGTCAAGTCAAATTGTAGCTTTTTACGCAGTATGTCTGTATTTTGTAAAGGTTAACGGAATGGGGACACGTTGTGATCTTATACTGCAGATGTCAGACATGCAGGATGCATATTGATGAGGCTGTGGAGGATTTGTGTCGTGGGAATATCAGGAATAGATGAAATCTATGTGATGGTGAAGGATTGTGGAGCAGGTCGTCTCATTTTTAAGATTGATGCTTAATCAGATGTAACAGACCGGATGTTGCTATGTAGCTTTTTATGTAATCATTAATTAAAACAACAAATCACCATTTTAATGTCCTGCTGTGAATGATGTTAACGAGTGTGGTGAGGATGTAGTCTTATAATGCAGTTCCTACTGTGAAATGTCTCACTATCATTAACACAGAATGAGTCTGATTTATGGAAAACAATACTCACCAAACCACTTAATCAGATATTACTTTAAAGCCCGGACCATCTGTTGTTGTGGAAGAGGAAACTCGTCTTTTTAATGAATTCAGTTTAGGGGGGAAAAAAAAAGATAGTTTTCTCCTCAAGTAGCCTAAGTCATTTCCTTAGGGATGGTTACTTAAGAGATGCAGAGTAAGAGGCACAAACTTGGACATGACGTAACTTGAACATTTATCGATATATCTTACAAACTTTGTACAGCACCCAGCCCTAACACAAGTTTTTTTTTAAAAAACCAAAACATAAAACTGCTATATTTTCACTTGCTATGTTACTTCTTTGTTTCCCAAACAAGTCTTACCTCAGATGACCAGCTGTCACCTTTAGCCTAACTGTAGCCTTTCTGGATTAAAGTAGGAACATGAAGAAAAAAGGGAGGATCAAAACTACGCTAGACCTGAACTCACTCGATCAAAGAGAAATATTTAACTTCTGCCCTGTTGTTGTATCCAAAAAGAAATTGAAAAAATAAATGAGCCTTGTTTTTATCTGCCGTTTCAAAGATCATCCAAAGAGATTTTTGATGTCATGACATTGTCGATTCGGGTGGTTCAGTACAATAATTCACTAATTTAATGCTGGCCAGCCAACTATACAGTGTAATTTTATGAGTAAGCTCAATTCCCTCCTAGAGTCATTCCCTGTAAAGATGGATGTCGTGTTCAGTTCCCACACAGTTTGGGAGGTGCATCCGAGGTTTTAAGGGATTTCTAGTTAAAGAAAAAAAAAAAGAAAGTTTAATAACAAGTTGGCTTGTTATACAGAACCTTACTTGAAAGATACTCTGCTGCCTTGTAGCTGCCTTTACAAGGTTACATCGCTAGTCTCCATGGACTTTGAGATCTGGACATGTGATGGTCTTTCTAACTCATTTATTTGACACACTGCTCCGCTTTTCTTGTTATGGGAAGATATATGCAGATTTTGTGCTGAACAGTTTTGGATTCATGTGTTACTGAGTGTAAAATAATAATGCATTTAAAATGCACAGTAGGATGGAATATTATACGAAACTAATAGCTCATGTACTGACATGACCAAAACTGTCATCTGCTAGTTTCATTAAAAGCAGTGAACCAAGCTGTGTGATCTCAAACTGCACTGTCTCTGTCTGTGGTGCTGCTGTCTCTTATGCAAAGTTGTTAATTATAACTGGAGTCGCTGAGGCCATGGTCAGCTGTCCAGACAGAGGTAATTGTTTATCTCACCGCTGCTGTCTCTGGGCTGTAGGCAGGATTTTTCTTTATTTTTTTTAATGAAAACTGTGGTAATGTGTTTCTAAGTTGGGCTTCATAAAATAATATGAAACATACTAACAAGTGTGCAGAAGGGGGTTTATTTGTTTTCATAACCTCGCAAAGCTTCCTAATTGCAATCTGCTGAGGTAAAGGAACACATCTTTGAATCTGAAGTTGTTACACCTGATAACCAGGGTTCTGGTTAATACTGTGGTATTAAAAAGTCAAGGTATCACAACCTGAAATTCCCTGCCATACCGTGCCCACGGTATGAGCTGTTTGTAATGACTTGTCAAAAATAGAGGAATCACTCAGGTTGTGCAGCATTGAGTAACACGGCCCCTCCCCCTCTGGGCCGACGTGAGCGGTGGTGTTTTTGATCGTTTAATGGCCAGAGGTGCTGATATTTTAGAGCTGTAATCACAATGCTGTACAGTCAGAATCTCATATTAAGGATTACAACTGTTTTTTTTTTTTTTTTTATCAACTTCATTGGCTGCCATTTCATTTTAGTTCCTTTGCTGTTGCTGCTCCTAACCTCTGGAACAGGTTACCCCCCTGATTTGCATTCTATCATTGACCTGGGAGTTTTTTAAGAGTAAAACTCAAAATATATTTATTTAAGAATGCCTTTTAAAATTCAGTATCACGGTGACACTTTCCCTCTGTTCTTAATTGCACAATTACTCATTGTATTGATTCTTATTTTATTGGTTTTCTTTACTGTTTCATTGTGTATTTTATTCCTGCTAATTTATGGAGCGTTTTTTTATTCTTTATTTTTTTATGTGAAGCACTTTGAGTACCTTGCAGATATTGTAATGTGCTATATAAATAAACTTTGATTGATTGATTCAACTCTTGTGAACCACATGACTGTTGCGGCTAATTTAGATCCACCTACATCATGCGTGCTGTTTGCTCTTTAGACCTTCCCCTTACATTGTCTCTCCATGTCTCTGTCACATAAATAACACAAACTCACATAAGTCCCTTAGATTCCTCTCTTGGGCCACTAACTCATCCGTTTTTGTTGTCCAAGCACATTGGCCAAGATTATAGAGGGGAGGTGCACTCTACTCCATCACTCTCTGTTGTCTGGCCCAACCTCTCTTCCCCCGTCGATTTAGTCCCCTTCCTCTTTTCCAAGCAAATGCCCTTTGTTTACGATGCCAGCTGGCTTCGGTGCGATTCGGTAGTCCTTGGTTAAGCGCAATGATAGTATCGCAAAATGACGGCATGAAAACAAAATATGCAGCTAAATGAAAGAAGAAATTAAATAGTAACACAAAAATGCTCTCATCCTCTCCCTCACTCCAATCCAATCCAACTTTATTAGTACTTTAGAGAGTTTAAAGACAACACAGTTGACCAAAGTGCTGTACAGAGACATGACAAATAAAAATGTAAAAAACAATAATAGGAGTAATAATAATCTGAGTTTCCTGTAAGTCTTAGGGATGTCTAACAGTCACTGATCTGCCAACCTGAGAGAGCGTAAGGGAGCGTATAACTGAAGCAGGTCGGACAGGTACTGTACTCTTGTTTTCTTTTGTACCAGTTGATGACATGTAATACCAGTTAAAAGCCGAGCAGCGGCGTTTTGAACCAACTGTAGTTGAGCAAGTGTTGTCTGGCTAAGCCCAACATAGAGGGATGGCATTGCAGTGGTCCAAGCGAGTTGTGATAAAAGCATGGATTTGAATCTCAAAGTGATGCCGAGAAAGAAATGGTTTAGCCTTGGCGAGTTGTCTGAGTTGAAAGAAGCTGGACTTTACCACTGAGTTAATCTGCACATCAAATTTTTTAACTGTCAAGTCTTACATCCAGGTTTTTTGCCGTATAGGCGTCAAGTACAAACTTAAAGGTCCCAGATCAACATGAACCTCGATTTCTGCAGTGCATTCCATCAGCTGTTTTACAGAATATGCATTTTCCTCTTTTAGTGGCATATACATTTGACTGTCATCGGCAAAAAATTGAATGCGATACTGTGTTTTCGAAAAAATTGATCCAAGAGGAAGTAAGCACAGGGAGAAGAGAAGTGGGCCATTAATAGAACCCTGAGGCACACCACAAGTGAGAGGCACTGGAGAGGATTCCACGGCTCCAACACAAAAACTTCTCTCTGTTAAGTAGGACCTACGCCTCTATAAAGCGAGGCGAGACAATCTGGTGGTCCACTGTATCGAAGGCCGCTGTTACACTGGCACGTGTACAGAGTTAGTAGTAAAAATCAGTTTGGCAAAGTTAAAAAAAAGGCTGGCTTAAAGAAATGCATGCTCAAAATGACGGCACACACTAATGTTTAGCAGTCTTTTGACACTAGACCAAAACATTTTACCACTGACAACCACTGCCACTCCTATCTTTAAACAAGGTAAACATATATATTTCTATATTTAAAGGTATAGTGTGATATGTATCAGTGCAATAATGAGGCATTTGTAAACTGGATATCTGACTGAGCCTCTGTCATCTGAACACAACCAGGAGAGCACATTATAAGCAGAACCGTGAACCGAAGACACTTTTTCGACAGTTTCTCTGCAGTTACGATTTAAAGCTTAGGAACTATCAGCTGTAGGTAAAAACAGACATGAACTGAGCTTCTGCAGTGAGTGGCAGATATGCTGTGCACCAACACAGAAGCTGTCTGCACAGGACTATAAGGATGTAAAGAAAACCTTTTGTGAGTACTTTCAGCCAATAAGGCGGGCAGTGACATCATACTTTCCCCACTCCTGCAGAGCCTTTCAAAAGGATGACTCTCGGTCCATATTCCAACCGTTCCATCAATTGCTTTTCTAGCTTGGCTCCGATGCCTCCTGCCTTTCCCTCTGCCAGTCGTGACGTAAAACACGTCACTCTGTGTGCAGTGCGGGAATGTCGCTACAGACAATGACAACAAAGCACTGCTATACTGAGAAACACAGAGAGAGTTGTGTGGAGCTGAGAGGATTAATCCGCATTGTCTGAACTCATCTGACAATGGTTTGAATAGTATGGTCAATTATATTTAAAGGTTACGCACTACAGCTTCATCTTTTATGCAATATCATGACGTTAAAAGACAGACAAAGTGGAGTGGAAGTGATAACTTCATTTATGGGGAAAAAAATAATAATATATATATATATATATATATATATATAGATAGATTTATCTATCTATATATATATACATATATATGATATTAAAATGCAATCAAAGTACAAGCACTGTGGGAGTTGGGTCCACAGGCTAGACTCTGGTACATTTTAAAAAAAGATAGACCCAAAACTCCCAAGTGGTCTCTTCAGTATTCGTTTGCTTTCAGGCTGTGGTTTGGCATGTTCATGAGGTATAAGAGCCGCAAGTTGAGAAACTCTCTTGCCACAGTTGTCTGATTGGACAAGTACCCCCCTGTGGCTTTGGAATGGCAGAACATTAATGATTGGGCTAAGTGTGCGCCCAGCAATGTGTGACTGGTCAATAATCCATTGTTTCAAGTGTAGATATTCCTGGAGACTCAACTCGAGTTTTAGTCAGAGGGTTGATCTGCCTCAGCTAAGGTCTGTAAGGAGTGTGTCCTGCTCGAGGAGTGTCAGACTTTACATCTGAGAGCATGTAGTCAGAAACACAAGTGAGTTGATAGGTATTTGAAGCAGCAACAAACGGGGAATCACAGCCAGTACCCCGGCTGCTCCTCTGCTTTTCTGACTGCACTTGGCTGTTTGTATCAGTTTTGCAGCCAAACTTCAAATCTGGCTGAGGATCAAATAGTCTGCAAAGCAGGCAAACAAAAAAAAAACAACACAACACAACACAAAAAACACTGAGCCATTGGTGCTGCTCTCTAATTAAATGGACAGGTAGGTGGCTTTATTCTCCTGAGGTATCATTGAGATTGAAGGCCTATTGAATGATTGCAACTGAGGTCTTGTGCTGCTGGTGTATTTGTCACCGTGCCCTGGGCTCTGAATCTAACGGTCCAAGACAAAACAGGAAAACTAAGCCAGTGTCTTGTCTTTAATGACATCTGAGACAATACTTTTGTTTTGAAGAAATACTGGAGTAGATTGACATCAGCTTTAGTGGATGGGGGTGAGATGGAATATCTTGAGCTGGAAAACATCCTTGGGTTGTTTCATGAAGAAGAGAAAACAGAGCTTACAGTAGCAGAGACTCACATAGAGTCATGGTGATGTACAGTATGTATGAACTATTGTGTTTAGTTTTAGACAACATGACAACATGACATTTTAGTATTGTGTTTAGTTTAGTTTGCCTTCATCTGTTCACTGCTTTATATGGCTCATTATTATATTTCCTTGTTGCACTCCTTTATTTTTCTCTCTCGTAACAAAGGTCTTCGTCTCATGTGGTAAAAGCAGATTTATTAATAATGATAAGACGACAGTCTAACATTGTTGGAATTACACACCTAATTCAGTAGCTACATACAATCATGTGGCGGCGGCGTCATGATGTGCTACAGCGGCGAGCCTCAGAGAGCAGATATTATTCTTAAGACGTGTGGAACCCTGGATGTGGATCATGGATCTTAAAAGGCGCACTTGTCAATGCAGTGGCATGAATAATGTATGAA